>NW_027142356.1:36997238-37223891 GCF_026170545.1 Melanerpes formicivorus | reverse complement strand
TCTCTTCTTTTTTTATTTTTCTTTTTCCTTTCTTCTTTCTCTTTTTGCTCCTTCCTTTTGCCTTTGTTTTTTTCTTTTGCTTTGCCTTCTCTTATTAATGAAGTATTTGGTAGTTCTCGATGGCCACGGCAGCCATGCTTCAAGTTGAATCACTTCAGTTTGCTGGGAGTGTAGAGCCAAATTCTGCATTGCAATTGGCATACTCAGTAAATGCAAGTGAATTTAAAATTGCTTCCTCTCATCTTGGGGCTGAGCTTCCCCTTCTATTATTCTGAGCATATACAGCATATGTAATTGCAGATAGTTAAACTCTTCATGTGAGGCCAACATTGATGTTGCTCTCAGTATTCACAATATCATGTTATTTATGAAGTCAGAAGCATTCTTTCACCAAGATTACAATTTACATATTCATCCCCATTCTTCAAATTTGCTCCATAACAAGATAATCTGCAGTCAGATTTGATGCTAACCACCATGGTGTCTTCTGCTACATTATGTGGTCTTTAAACAAAGCTTAGTTACTAAAGCAAAGCAAAGTCATGCTGGCCTGCATGTACACAGGCTTTATTAAATTGTGCTTTATTCCTTACTAAAAGTGAACCTTGAGCACAAGGAACCCTTCTGGCAGCCTGAGTCTGCCTTGGTTTTTACTGAGCTGATGATGTTTTACACAGACTTTATTAAATTGTGCTTTATTCCTTACTAAAAGTGAACCTTGAGTACAAGGAACCCTTCTGACAGCCTAAGTCTGCCTTGCTTTTTACTGAGCTGATGATGTTTTTCCTCAATGTTCTTCTTGGCTCCCTCTCCCAGCATGTATAACCCCATGAACTGAATCACGTGGTTGTAGGGAAGGAATGAATGCTGTACAAAGGATGAGGTCTGCTAGGGGATGAGCTTCACTGTGGTCCCCGTGCCCTGGTCTTACACCTTGAGCTCTTTCAACACATGGGTTAAACCTGGGCTGCTGTGCGATGCTATGACTGAGAGATGAAAGCCAGCTGTGTTCTCAATGTGTGAGACTTGGGAAGTCAGCAAAAAGCAATTTGATCAATTCTTTTTCCCCCCTCCTCATAGGCTTTGTATCCATTGATCACCTGCCTGTTGTGTGTCAGTCAGAAACAGTTTTTTTTAAATAACTGGCACGTTTTCCTGCAGAACTGTTTGTCACATCTGAAGGTAAGAATCCTTTTCCATTCAGGCACTGTTGCCAATCAATAGCATTTACTCCAATGTATTCTCAGCATTCCTGTGCCTAATGAACAATGACTGTTGGGCTGCTTAAAAGGACACTGTGAAGTACATTTTTACAAGAGAACTGAATGCCTGAAGTCTCCATTGGTCTTAAACTTAAGTTGTAAGACTTTGTGGTGCTGTGCAATGCTGGCAATGGATGTGGCCCCTGTGGGGGGAGAATCATTTTCCCCTTGAGTAAAATCTGCAGGAGAAATACCTGCTATTAAGTGCCAGAGAAAAGTGACAGTGGTGATTGTCCATGTGCTAATTATATGGGAGAAAATAAGTGGCTTCTCTAAGTAGAATCTATAGTAAGTGTAATATTTGGAGTCCAGGAAAGAGATTATATCCACAGCCTGTGGTAGCTATTTTCCACAGATGATTTACAGTGTCCCTTTAACTCATGGCTTCAGTTGATGGCATTGGAAACATGAGTTGGTTGATGAAGAGATCAAGATACTCAGAAATCAGGGATGTGGTTTAGTGACTTGCTTGTAGTTTTTAATTGTTGTACATCTGCTTTCCTTAATTTGGATTAACATAGTTGTTGATTGTGCCTAATCTGTTGATTTTGAGACTTCTAATGGATTCTTTGATCCACTGCTTCACAAGATTCATTCTGGTTAGGAATGGGGGACAGTTCTGAAGCCTATTAGTGAAATAATTAAAGCAGCATGAAGGCAGAAGGAAATGGGTTTAGCTGCTTGGATTGCTTTCTAAGGGTCATTTTGTTTCTGTGACATCTTTCACTCTCTTCTGTTGCTTGTTGGGTATTTTTTGTATATTTTTCATCTAACATTGCAGTTCTTTTGCCAAATTTGCCTTGGTTCTTGTTTTGCTGTTTATTTTGCTTATGGAGGCTGCTTTATTCTTTTGTTTTTAAAGCTTTAAACAATTTTCTTACGTTCCAGGAGTTTCATTTTCCTGGCACAATGTCCATTGCTGGTAATGGATGCATTAAAACTGTAACTGCCAGTGAGTTTAACTGATAGTTGCTGAGCATGCAATTGATATTTTACTTAGTCTTGTTAACCACTAACAGCTTAACACATTTACTGTAAGGCTCTATTCAGCAGAAATCATACAGAGCAATTTCTGCAGTTCAGAATTTGCAGAGTTAGGATGCTGTGCCATCAGTGAGTTGTTTAGGTTAGTTCATGGCTTAGTTTAATTCAGCCCACTAATGGTTTTTTTGGGTGCCTACCTTGATCATAGAATCACAGAGTGGCTCAGGTTGGAAGAGACCTCAGGGATCATCTACCCCAACCTCCCCACCATGGGCAGGGACAACTTTCAGCTACACTTGGCTGCTCAAGGCCTAACCCAGCCTGGCCTTCAACACCCCCAGGGAGGAGGCAGCCACAGCCTCCCTGGGCAGCCCATTCCAGAGTCTCACCACCCATGCACTGAAGAGCTTCTTCCTAAGATCCAGTCTAAACCTACTCTCCCCCAGCTGCAAACCATTCCCCCTTGTTCTGTCTCTAGACACCCCTGTGAAAAGTCCCCCTGCAGCCTTCCTGTAGGATCCCTTCAGGTATTGGAAGACAGCTCTAAGGTCCCCCTGGAGTCTTTTTTTCTCCAGGCTGAACACCCCCAGCTCCCTCAGCCTATCTTTGTGACCTCCTCTGGACTTGCTGAAACTTTGAGTTTAATCATGAAATATAGCCCCCCCCCCCCCCCCCAGTTCCTCATCTGTTGATGTGTTGCTCTGTTTCTGAAGCTAATTAAATGCATGCACTCTGTAATAAGTAATCTCATTAATTTATAAATCTGAATTTCACAGCAGTTTAGTCTTCTAGATCTCTCCTTCCCCATTTTATTTCCTAATGACTGAAGTTAGTTCTATTTACAGTTACCTCAATATCTAAACCACAATAAAGATTCCAAATCACAGAGACATTCTGTGGGGAGTACAGGCCTGTGAGCAAGTCACCAAGAGGTAACTTAGGTCAGGGATTCGTGGTGCTCAAGTTTCTTCCCCGGTGCCCAAGCTCTTGTTTTGCACTGGACATCACAGTCTCAAGCTGTGCCAGGGGAGGCTCAGGTTCAGGCTGGATGTTAGGAAGAAATTCTTCCCAGAAAGAGAGATTGGCCATTGGGATGTGCTGCCCAGGGAGGTGGTGGAGTCACCATCACTGGAAGCATTTAAAAAGAGCCTGGATGAGGCACTTATGATAGTATCATAGTATCAGTCAGGGTTGGAAGGGACCACAAGGATCATCTAGTTCCAACCCCCCTGCCATGGGCAGGGACACCCCACACTAGATCAGCCTGGCCACAGCCTCATCCAGCCTGGGCTTAAACACCTCCAGGGACAGGACCTCAACCACCTCCCTGGACAACCCATTCCAGGGCTTCACCACTCTCATTGTGAAGAACTTCCTCCTCACCTCCAGCCTCAATCTCCCCACCTCCAGTTCATTCCATTCCCCCTAGTCCTATCACTACCTGAGATCCTGAGCAGTCCCCTCCCCAGCCTTCTTGTAGGCCCCCTTCAGATACTGGAAGGCCACAATGAGGTCACCTGGGAGCCTTCTCTTCTGCAGACTGAACAGCCCCAACTCCTTCAGTCTGTCCTCACAAGAGAGGTGCTCCAGCCCTCTGCTCATCCTCCTGGCCCTTCTCTGGACAACTTCCAGCACTTAGTGCCATGGCTTAGTTGATCAGATGGTGTTGGGTGATAGGTTGGACTTGAGGATCTCGAAGGTCTTTTCCAACCTGGTTAATTCTGTATTCTCTACCATGTGGTGACACTTTGGTGACAGAAATATGCAATTTCCCATTCCTTGTGGTGTGAAGGCTCACACCTTCAGCTGCTCCTGGTATATTCAAGGTATCCCCTGAACATATTTTGGTGCAATATTGTATTTTATAATTCCCCTGAGAGTGCTGTGAATCTTACTCCAGTGCTAGCAATATCCGTTGCCCCTCTAAACTCTTTGTGCTGGGTTTCAGTCCATGCTCCCTTTAGTTATCCCCAAAGCAGGCTTCTTGTGTGGGAAAAACATCCCAGCCTTGCTGAAAGAAGGAAGCCTCGGGGTGTGGACCAATTTGAAGAGGAGATCAGTGAGTTGGAAGAGTCAGTGTAGGCCAGGGGTATACCAAAGGCTGTTTCTTGGTACAGACACAGGTGGCCTTGTCCCACACAGCACTTGGGATGCTGATTCAGCATTGAGCCCAGCAGGGAACTGCTTTCCACACTGCAGTGTAGACAGGATTCTGCACTTGTTCTGCAGACAGTAGCACAGGGTCACTAGTGCAAGATGTTTTGCTCACTCTGGCATGTATTTAGAGTGATTCTAACAGCCTTGTCAGAGAGCTGAGAGATTCTTGGCTGAAGCTGAGTTGTTGTGATATCCTTACCACCTCTTTCAGGGAGAGGAAAGAACATTTAAGCAAGCTGCTGAAATGAGAGAGGGAAGTGTCTGTCATTCTGCACCACTGGAAAGGAATTATTTGGTTTTGTCTGTTTTTTTTTCCTTTTTCTTCTCACAGTTTAACCTTAGTGTCTGTTACCACAAGACCTTAGAAGCTGGAAGAGCATCTTCTGCCAGTGTAGCAAAAGAACAGCTGTATTTCTACTGAATAGAGTCCTTACTTGACAGCTATCTATTGGTTTTGTGCTTTTTTTTTTTTCATCTAACATGCATGTGCCTTCCATTCTCATGTTTGTTATGTTTTGCTGTCTCACATTGCTTTATTTAGATGCCATCTAACAACAGTATCAGAAAACAAATAGAAACACTGCAGGTGAGTTGATATGTTGCTGTAACTCGGTGAAATGTTGCTCTGTCTCATGTTCTGTGTGTTAGCTGTTGTATTTTGTGCTTTCCTTTCCTTGTCAAACTCTGTGGGCACTGCTAAGGAGCAGGAGGACTAAGAATTTCAGCTCACCTTTCCAAGATCTCTTTTTCTTGCCAGGGAGTGAAGGAGAAAGATCAAGAACAAAAAAAAAGATCAATTATCAGTTGTTTTTTTTTTCCTTGGGGGTGGAAATGTGGCTGTGTGAGATTGTCAGTAGCACAGCTGGTGTCCCTGAGCAGCAGTGCATGTTTCCACTGGAAGCAAACTACCTGTTGAAATGGCTTTTTTTTTGTGTTCATCCACTTCAAAAAGGGTTTTGCATGCGAGCAAACCTGAAAGCGTTTTCCCCACCTCCAACCTGAAACTGAGTTGCTGTCACCCCTTGCAGTGCACTAACTTGAAAGACTTTTACACGGTTGGTTTTGCAGGGGTTAAAAAGTAGGAACTGTTTTAGTTCAGAGCAGGAGAAAAGGTTAACATCAGTATTAAAAAGTTCTTTCTTCTGTAAGTGGCTGCCTTTGACTGCCATGGAGAAGATGCTGGTTTGTTTCTTGCCGTCATTAAGATCTGTTTCATTGACTCATCTTAATGTGTCATGGGAGACCACTGTTGATTTCCTCTTAGGTTTTGGGGTGCAGTTCTCAACAGCTTACTTCATAGTCTGATAGAACTTAGGTTAAGTTTCAGGATTTTAAGTAAATCTATGTTTGAAACCAAACCAAACCAAACCAAACCAAACCAAACCAGAGTTCTTTAAAATCTAGCTGAAAAGGTGGAAATTCATCCAGATTGGTGAATCACATAGCAATACATTCATAGAATGGTTTGGGTTGGAAAGGAATCTAAAGATCAGCAAGTTCCAACCCTCCCTGTCATGGGCAGGGTCAACTCACAGTCTCAAGCTGTGCCAGGGGAGGTTTAGGCTGGAGGCTAGGAAGAAGTTCTTCACAGAAAGAGGGATTGGCCATTGGAATGGGCTGCCCAGGGAGGTGGTGGAGTCACCATCCCCACAGGTGTTCAAAACAGGCTTGGATGTGGCACTTGAAGCCTTGGTTTAGTTAGTCAGGAGGTGTTGGGTGATAGGTTGGACTTTGTGATCTCTGAGGTCTTTTCCAACCTTATTGATTCTATGATTCTAACTCCCACTAGCCCAGGTTGCTCAAGGCCTCATCCAAACTGGCCTTGAACACCTCCAGGGAGGGGACATCCACAACCTCCCCAGGCAGCCTGGTCCAGTGTCTCACCATATACTGTATTCATGCTGCAGTAATGTCAGTGAGGAAAGGAAATGCTGACATGTGAACACCAAACAGCCAAGAAGTGTGCCACAAATTAGACCCCCAAAAGCCATTTTCTTCTAAGCTCTTTGTTAATGGGAGAGAGAATGAGCATTTTTTCAGTGCTGAAGAAGTATTGCTGTATTGTGTTAGGAATCCTTGTTAGAGCCATAGAATCAAAAGGTGAATGCCTCCTTCTGCTTTAACAAAGAAGGAAGCTCTGTCATAACTAAACCAGGAGTAGCTGTATTGGATGCTAAACCTCCTAACAGCTGGAATATTGTTAACACATTGTAAAATACCTGCCACCTGCACCAGGCTTTTTATTAGATGGTTGATTGCCAAGACTAAACTCTTATGTTTTCTTCAGGACTTTTAAATTAGGCTCCCCTTTGAAACATCAGAAATAAGAACATTGGAGCATTACTCACTCCTAGGCTGAATTCACCATTCTACTTTGAATATCAAGTGCTGTTGGCCTGTAGGTTAAATAGGATGAGTAATAACATCTTGGGGTTTTGCTGTTTGAGTTGATTAAAGTCAAAGCTGTCACAGCCTCACCCCCTCATACAATTATGAGTGTTTGCTTCTTCCTCACAGTAGCACTGATGATAAATGAGCTGAACAGTGGGCAGTTATCTGTCTGATTACTAACTGGGGACAGGGTAGATTTTGTCCAGATCACCATCCTGAATTCATCCACTGGCTAGCTGCAGATTTTCCTAATTGAGAAGCAATGACAAGAACACATGGATGAGTGTGAGGGTAGGGTAGAACAGAATTATCACTGATATAAACTGGATTAAATTATCCCCTCTAATCTTATGATACAAATTCATGTGTGTTATTTGTCTGTAAAGTTCTATCTTTGCCTCCTGTTATTTTGTGGTCCTGCCACTCCAGGGTCATGAGCAGTCCTCTCTTCCCATGAGAGAGAACAATGACACAACTCTTGAGTTCAAGCCTGAATTCATAGAATCAGTCAGGGTTGGAAGGGGCCACAAGGATCATCTAGTTCCAACCCCCCTGCCATGGGCAGGGACACCCCACACTAGATCAGCCTGGCCAGAGCCTCATCCAGCCTGGGCTTAAACACCTCCAGGGACTTGGCCCCAACCACCTCCCTGGACAACCCATTCCAGGGCTTCACCACTCTCATTGTGAAGAACTTCCTCCTCACCTCCAGCCTGAATCTCCCCACCTCCATCTTCATTCCATTCCCCCTAGTCCTATCACTACCTGAGATCCTGAGCAATCCCTCCCCAGCCCTCCTGTAGGCCCCCTTCAGACACTGGAAGGCCAGTGCATAATTTAAACCACAAGGTTTTCTGTTAATTCAAGAAACAGGTAGCTTAATTGCTCCAATAAAAATCCATTGGAAGTCAGGGAGCTCAAATACAACCTGCAGGAGTTGGCTCAGTTGGGTGATGCCTGGAGTGCACACCCAGAGAAGCATCACACCCAGAGAAGCATCCTTGTGGCATCCTTGTGTGCCTGCCCCATTTTGCATTCTTTTCTTCTGCACCTGCTGTCATAAAGTGAATGAGGGACTTTAGGCTTTGTGCCTGATCCAAAGCAGCTGCTCCTGTGTTTCAGACAAACTTGTAATGCAGTTTGCTTCTACAGTAGGCATTTGTTACTAATGGCTTTCTAAGGAAGCTCCTAGGAAGCAGCTGCTCTGCTCTCAGAGTGAAAATGGGGCCAAACACTGTGGAAGTGCTCCTTCAATCTACAGGTAGTATTGGAAATGCACAATGCAGGGTTGGTTTTATGCTTCTGTTAAAACTTGTCAGTGTTCAACACATCTGTTTTCATGATTCAGAAAGAAAGAAAACACTCTCTGAAGTCAAAAGAGTGCTAATGGAACGTTCTGAGTGTCTCACAGGCAACAGTAACTGTATTTTTCCTTTCTTTTGCAGAATAAAGATCCCAAAATGTCCCGAGTTGCACTGGAATCTTTGTATAGGTTATTGTGGGTTTATGTTATTAGAATAAAATGTGAAAGCAACACTGTAACTCAAAGGTAAGTTCAACATGCAGAGGGTTTTAAGCTGTAAGTTCATTATGCAAAGGGTTTTTAAGCTATTGATTGTTGAAGTTCCTCCCCCACCCCGCCCCCCGCAGTGATACAGAAACAGATCTTGAAGCCAGCTCAGGGATGGTCTGGAGAGGTAAACAGGGGAAGAAAGACCTGTTGTTAAAAGAGAAACCCAAAAGAACTCAATTACTTTGACAAGGAGAAATAACAGAGACTACAGTTTTCTTTGCAGGGGTAGGGGAGGGTGGAGAGATAAGGAGGAGGAAATCTAATGAAGTAAAAAGGCACTAATGGTTCCAGAACATACAGGATACAAAGTGGCCATCAGTAAGTATGGGCTGGAAATGAAAAGGTTTTCTTTCTAAGTTATCATCATGAGAATTTGGAATAGTCATTCAGATTTTGCCTCTCCTGACTGTTACTTACTAGTTTACGGCTGGGTCTTGGTCTGGTTATAAATGAACTCATAGTCGTGTTGCCTGTGAGAGTAGAGGGCTGTCACTTCTGTAGGTGGTCCTAACCACCATGTGCTTCTATGATTATTTCATAGTAACACCCCCCCCTTGTTCCAGACTTGAACTGTAACATCTGTGCTAGTGGAAGAAGTTATTTTTGAAAGGTTTTGAATTTCCTTTTCTGTTTCTGAATCGTTGCAGCCGTCTCATGAGCATTGTATCAGCACTTTTCCCAAAAGGATCACGTAGTGTGGTCCCACGAGACACACCTCTGAATATATTTGTGAAGATTATTCAGTTCATTGCTCAGGTAAGAACACATCCAGGTAGAGCTGGAGGGATAGGATCAGGGTTATTGGAAAGGATTGCAAAGCTGAGGTTAGGGTTTTTTTAAGATTTGCCTTGAATTAAGGGCCTTATGTCTTGAGTAGATCTTCCCCAGATAGCTGCAACAAAGGAACTGACTCATTCTGTTTCTCCTAGTGGCAAAATTACCATAGAAGGTTCCATGTGAACATAAAGTGACAAAACACTGGAGCAGGCTGCCCAGACAGCTTGTGGAGTCTCCTTCTCTGTAGACATTCAAAACCCTGAGGGATGCATTCCTGTGTGACCTGCTCTAGGTGATCCTGCTCTGGCAGGGGGGTTGGACTGAATGATCTCTGGAGATCCCTTCCAACTTCTAATGTTCTGTGATTCTGTGATTCAATAACTCTTCAATATAAGCATGATTATGAATATTTATATCTGTATTGCACTGTTGTGTGACACCAAACTGGGTGGAGTGGCTGACACACTTGAAGGTTGTGCTGCCGTTCAGCCAGACCTGGACAGGCTGAAGAATTGGGCAGGGAGAAATTGAATGAAATCCAGCAAGGACAAGGGTGGAGTCTTGCATTTGGGAAAGAACAACCACATGGATCAGTGTAGGTTGGAGGCTGGAGATTGGATGTAGCACTTGGTGCCATGGTCTAGTCATGGGTCTGTGGTGACAGGTTGGACTCGATGTTCCTCGAGGTCTCTTCCAACCTTGGCGATACTGTGATACTGTGATACTGAGCTGTTAGAGAGCAACTCTTGGGAAAGGAACCTGGGAGTCCTGGTGAGCAACAGGATGCTCCTGAGCCAGCCATCTGCCCTTGAGGCCAAGAAGGCCAGTGGCATCCTGGAGGGGATTGGAAGGGGTGTGATGAGTAGGTCAAGAAAGGGTTCTCCTCCCCCTCTACTCTGCCCTTGCGAGGCTGCATCTGTAATCCTGTGTCCAGTTCTGGGCCCCTCAGTTCAAGACAGAGCTCAGGGAACTGCTTGAAAGATTCCAGCACAGAGCTACAGAGATGCTGAAGGCAGTGGAGCATCTTCCTGTGAGGAAAAGCTGAGAGAGCTGGAGCTCTTTAGCTTGGAGCAGAGGAGACATGTTTACAGATAGTTTAGCTGTGCTTCAGCTTCCCAGGTTGTTTGCCTCTGGTCACACAGGGATGGGACAGGGCACACAACCCTTCACTGTTAAATATTTCCTAGGAGTTATTTGGGTTTAAGCACTGATTTTTAGTTACTTAAAGCAGTGCAGCTCATTTGTTAGAATCCTGAGCAGAATTGTCTTGGAATTGTTTCAGGAGGAATGGTTCAACCATGTCAGGGGCTGAGCTGTGTTGAGTTATACCATATATATATATTTAAAGAAGAACATAAGTCATAAGAATCAATGGGAAAAAGAAACATTCTTTTCAAACTTCATCTATATATTTTTTTTTTAAACATTTGAAGATGTGATGCCCAGGACCTGTGCCAAGCCAAGCAGTCAAACTCTGCCTGTTAGCATAAACCAGATTCTCATATCTTCTCTCTTCCTGTTTGTAGGAACGTTTGGATTTTGCAATGAAAGAAATAATATTTGATCTTCTTAGTGTTGGAAAATCACCTAAAACCTTCACTATTAATCCAGAGGTAAAAAAAGCTCTTTATTTACATGTAGCAACAAACAGGGCATTGGGGCAGGGGGGATGTCTTTTGGGGGGGAAGCAGTTAACTATTTTTCAACCAGGATGAAAGCAGATGAAGGATGTACAGCTAAAAATATGAAGTAATTGTAGTCCTGCATAATTGCTGTTTCCCCTCTGTTGTCTAAGCTAGCAGCTCGTTTCAACCATAATTTCAGTTAGCATGTGTGAATTTTTGTTTCAGTAGCAAGTGGAAAGCCTTTTTTCAGAGGAGCCATGCCTAGCTTTTATAGTTCAAGGCCCAGGCTACCAGATGAGGCATTTAAGCAATGTCTGTCTTCAGTATGTCATTCTCTGCTTTCATATTAATGCCTTCAGTGTTCTGTATTGTAAAATACTCAGTATATTAGCCTGTTCCAAGTCAGTTAACTGGCCAAGAAAACCAGTGGCATCCTGGCTTGAAATAGAAATGCTGTGTCCAGCAGGAGTAGGGAGGTGATTGTCCACTCATACTCAGCTCTGGTGAGGCCACGCCTTGAGTATTGTGTCCAGTTCTGGGCACCTCAGTACAAGAGAGATGTGGAGGGGCTGGGGCCTGGGCAGAGGAGGTCAAGGAAGCTGTGAAGGGCCTGGAGTATAAATCTGATGAAGAGCAACTGAAGGAGCTGGGGATGGTTAGTGTGGAAAAGAGGAGGCTGAGGGGAGACCTCCTGGCTGTCTACAGCTACCTGAAAGCACATTGTAGAGAGGTAGGTTGTCACAGGTAATTAGTGATCGAACAAGAGGGAATGGCCTCAGGCTGTGACTGGGTAGGTTTAGGCTGGACAGTAGGAAACTTTTTTAGGGCAAGAGTGGTCAGGCACTGGAATGTACTGCCCAGGGAGGTGGTGGAGTCACCAACCCTGGATGTGTTTCAAGGTGGTTTGGATGTGGTGCTTGGAGCTATGGTTTAGGGGTGAGCCTTATAGAGTAGGGTTAATGATTGGATCCCAAGGGTCTTTTCCAACCTGAGTGTTTCTGTGATTCTGTGAACTGCAATCAGAGTTGTGAGGAGGCACTGAGGGATTGAGCTTTATTCTTGTTGCTGTTGTTACCTTAACATACAACATTTAAACAGTGCCTGTGTTACTGGAACCATCCTGCTGCCTATGTAAAAGGGAAGAAAGAGGCAGTTTGTGTTCTGCCTCATCTGCGTCACTTCAACATCTTAATTTCTTCTGTTTCTTCTTCCCTTTTTCTTCCTGTTAAAGAGGATGAATATTGGCCTCAGAGTCTTCCTTGTCATAGCAGACAGCTTGCAGCAGAAAGATGGTGAGCCCCCCATGCCAACAACAGGAGTGGTGCTGCCCTCAGGAAATACTCTGCGTGTGAAGAAAATTTTTCTTAATAAAACGCTGACAGATGAGGAAGCCAAAGTTATTGGTGAGTTATATCCCTTGTGAGCTGCCACTCCAACACATCTCTACCTGGGAGTGCTGGGTGACAGCAGCTGAACAAGAGCCAGCAGTGTTCCTGGGGGGCACAGAGGGTCAATGGCATCTTGGCTTGTATCAGGAATAGTGTGGCCAGCAGGAGCAGGGAGGTCATTCTGCCCCTGTGCTGCGCACTGGTGAGGCCTCACCTCGAGCACTGTGTGTAGTTCTGGGCCCCTCACTGCAAGAAAGATACTGAGGTGCTGGAGCAGGTCCAGGGGAGAGTGACAAGACTGGGGAAGGGACTGGAGTCTGATGAGGAGGGGCTGAGGGAGCTGTGAGTGTTCAGCTTGGAGAAGAGGAGGCCTAGAGGGGACCTTATCACTCTCTACAACTACCTGAAGGGAAGTTGTAATAAAGTGTTGGTCAGGCTCTTCTCCCAGGCAACTTGTGACAAGATGAGAGGGCATGGCCTGAAGCTGTACCAGGGGACATTTAGGTTGGATGTTAGGAAGCAATCCTCATGGAAAGGGGAATTAGACACTGAAATGAACTGCCCAGGGAGGCGGTGGAGTCGCTGTCCCCAGAGGTGTTTAAGGAAAGATTGAAAGTGGCACTTAGTGACATGGTCTGGTCGGTGTGGTGGTGTTAGGTCATAGGCCAGATGCTCTCAGAGGTCTGTTCCAGCCTCAGTAATTCTGTGATTCTCAAGCAGTACCTTGGTTTAGCTAATTTCTGTCATTATTTTAGTTACTAGCATCTAATCACAGGCTGCTTTAACAGAATGTTTAAGACTCTTCAGAGGGCTGCAGGGCAGTATTGACCTTCTGGTGCCTGAGACCAAATCCATGGCTTTTTTCAAAGTGTTTTGTGCTGCCAAATTAGCACAAAGAAGCCTGAGTAAAATCAGGGGCTTATAGCATGATAATTTTTGTTCCTTTGATGACACTTTAGAATGTCTCAAATGTCACAGCTGAGCTGGAGTAAGGCAGTTGTGATCCTTGTGCTCTACTGATCTTCTGTGGATGAGGCAGTTGTCTCTGAAGGACTGTTTCAGTGTGTAAAATTTCATAGAATCATAGAAAAATTTAGGTTGGAAGGGACCTTAGAGATCATCCACTCCAACCTCCCCATCATGGGCAGGGACACCTCTCCACTAGACTCAGCTGCTCAAGGCCTCATCCAGCCTGGCCTTGAACACCCCCAGGGAGGAGGCAGCTGCAACCTTCCTGGGTAACCTATTCCAGAGTCTCACCAGCCTTGTACCGAGGAACTTCTTCCTAAGATCCAGTCTAACCCTGCTCTCCCTCAGATTCAAACCATTTCCCCCTGTCCTGTTTCTAGACACCCTGATGAAAAGCCTCTCTGCAGCCTTCAGGTACTGGAAGGCCTACAGTGCCCCGCAGAATCTTTTCTTCTACAGGCTGAACAGCCTCAGCTCCCTCAGCCTGTCCTCCTAGCAGAGGTGTTGCAGCCTTTGGGTCATCTTTGTGGCCCCCTCTGGACTCACTCCAACAGCTCTGTGTCCTTCTTCTGGTGGGAACACCAGAACTGGACACAGTATTTGAGTTGGAGTCTCACAAGAGCAGAGCAAAGGGGCAGAATCCCCTCTATTGTCCTGCTGGCCACACTCCTTTTGATTTTAAACTTCAACTAAAATACTCAAAAGCTGAGAAAACAGAAAAGCAACTAATGGTTGCTTCCTTCTTAATGTTGTTCCTGGAAAGAACTCCTACTTCCATATAACGCCTCCTACTGATAATTTCATATTCATTTCTTGTGACATTTAAAAGTATGTGTTTCACATCATCATTTGGGCAAGGAATTTGTCCTGAGTTAATACACAAAGTGGCAAATATTTTTACTGAACAAGTGCAAATTCAATGGGAGTAAATGAGAGAACTGATCAGAACTCTTTGGCTTTGCAGGAATGTCCATATACTACCCTCAAGTCCGAAAAGCTCTGGACAGCATCCTTAGGCATTTGGACAAAGAGGTTGGGAGGCCTATGTGCATGACCAGTGTGCAGATGTCCAACAAAGAGCCTGAGGACATGATTACGTATGTACTGAGTTGCAAGGTGTTCCCATTGCCTTTTCTGCTGGAGTGTTGCAGATGCCATCATTCATGCAGTAGGATTATTGGCTTTTGTACCTGATCAAATGAGAGCTGATTCCCTCAGTGCCTAATGAAAGATGTTGTTCCTCAGTTCTGATGTCAAATCAAAAATATTTGTGGTATACTGAAGTAGATTTTTCTTGTTCTTTTCTTGGCTCCAAACCATTTTTGTAGGGGTGAGAGAAAACCTAAGATAGATTTGTTCAGAACTTGTATTGCTGCTATCCCAAGACTGATTCCAGATGGCATGAGCAGGACTGACCTCATTGAATTGCTGGCAAGGTAAGGGAAATGCTCTGTGTGTGAGTTTGTCAGTGCATTATGGAGCGAGTCCACTGCATACACAACATGTTCTTCCCATCCATGCCTGCCTTCTGCAGTTGGTCAAGTGGTACTGGCCAGGGTAGCAGGAGGAAAATTTGTCCTGAAGATCATAGTATTATAGTATCATAGTATCATTCAGGGTTGGAAGGGACCACAAGGATCATCTAGTTCCAACCCCCCTGCCATGGGCAGGGACACCCCACACTAGATCAGGCTGGCCAGAGCCTCGTCCAGCCTGGCTTAGGTTGGAAGGGACCTTAGAGATCGTCTACTCCAATCTCCCTGCCATGGGCAGGGATGCCTCACAACTGGACTCACTTGCTCAAGGCTTCAACCAACCTAGCCTTGAACACTCCCAGGGAGGAGGCATCCACACCCTCCATGGGCAACCTGTTGCAGAGTCTCACCACCCTCAGAATTTCCTAAGATCCAGTCCAAACCTAGTCTCCCTCATCTTCAAACCATTCCCCGTTGCCATATTGCTAGACACCCTGATGAAAAGTCCCTCTGCAGCCTTCCTGTAGGATCCCTTCAGCTACTGGAAGGCAGCTCTAAGGTCCCTCCAGAGTCTTCTCTTCTCCCAGCTGAACAGCCCCAGCTCCCTCAGCCTATCCTCACAGCAGAGGTGCTCCAGCCCTTGGATCACCTTTGTGGCCTCCTCTGGAGTCTCTCCAACAGCTGTGTGTCCTTCTTAGGCTGTTGTCTGTGAATATGTGAAATACTTGACCGCCTCTCCTGAAAATGATTTCTTTATATTGAGTTTTATGAAGCCTTGCATTATCTTGCTCTAGTGGTAGGACCTTCTATCAATAATGCTGTAGTGACAGCACCTTCTCTCAGTAGGCAGGTTGAGATTTCCATATTCAGTGCAGAAAATGCATCTGTGTGGTAGTATTGTGCAGTAAAGTGGGAAGAGTCAAACCCAAGCTTCAGTTGTTGGCTAAGAGTATTTCAGCGTAGGGTGGTGATACTGATCTCTGTTCTGAACAGGCTGACAATTCATATGGATGAAGAACTTCGTGCCTTGGCTTTCAATACCCTCCAGGCATTGATGCTTGATTTTCCAGACTGGAGGGAAGATGTTCTTTCAGGATTTGTGTATTTCATCGTGCGGGAAGTGACCGACGTGCACCCAACTCTCCTTGACAACGCGGTCAAAATGTTAGTGCAGCTCATCAATCAGTGGAAACAAGCAGCCCAAATGCACAATAAAACCCAAGACTCTCAGGTACTTCTAAAGAAGCCTCTTGGATGTGGGAGGTGTGGTTTGAATCTACAGAACAATTCTGTTGGCAGACTCTCTTGGTTTTGTGAAGTAGTAAATGTTCAGCTTGCTTCCTAACAGTGCTTGGAGGTTTGCACTCCTGTCATGTGTGGCAGCATTTTGGACTCCCCCAAACTACAAGAATAGTAATTAATAATAATAGTAATCAATAATAGTAATTAATAATAATAGCAAATAATAATGGTTACCCTTATTAGTTATTATTATATCTTTATATACACTTATTAGTTATGATATCATTATATAACAATTATATTAGAGATAATTATATAACCATTTTATTTCTACTTATTATATAATATATATACTAATTTATTATTCAGTATATATTACCATATTAATATTAATATACTGTAGTGCTTATTATATATTGATATTGTCATGGATAGCATTATAAATTATATGTTAATATTACTGTAATATATTGTGTTAGCTATTAATATTAATTAAGATAACTTGTTATAAGTTAATATTATTAATAGTAATTCATATGCTAATTAACAGATTATCATGAGATTGAACATATCCAAGTGCCAGGTTCTGCACATTGGCCACAACAACCCCATGCAGTGCTACAGGCTGGGGTCAGAGTGGCTGAGAGCAGCCAGGCAGAGAGGGACCTGGGGGTACTGGTTGATGGTAGGCTGAACATGAGCCTGCAGTGTGCCTAGGCAGCCAGGAGGGCCAATGGCATCCTGGCCTGCATCAGGAACAGTGTGGCCAGCAGGAGCAGGGAGGTCATACTCCCCCTGTACACTGCACTGGTTAGGCCACACCTTGAGTCCTGTGTCCAGTTCTGGGCCCCTCAGTTTAGGAGGGAGGTTGACTTGCTGGAGTGAGTCCAGAGAAGGGTAACCAAGTTGTTGAGGGGCTTGGAACACAGCCCTGTGAGGAGAGGCTGAGGGAGCTGGGGCTGCTTAGCCTGGAGAAGAGGAGACTCAGGGGTGACCTTATTGCTGTCTACAACTACCTGAAGGGGGATTGTAGACAGGCAGAGTTTGGTCTCTTCTCCCAGGCAGCCAGCACCAGAACAAGAGGACACAGTCTCAGGCTGCACCAGGGGAGGTTTAGGCTGGAGGTCAGGAGGAAGTTTTACACAGAGAGAGTGATTGCCCATTGGAATGGGCTGCCTGAAGAGGTGGTGGAGTCACCATCGCTGGAGGTGTTCAGAAGGAGACTTGACAGGGTGCTGGGTGCCATGGGTTAGTTGGTTGGGTGGTGTTGGATGATAGGTTGGACATGATGATCGTGAAGGTCTTTTCCAACCTGGCCATTTCTATTTATTTCTATTTATTTCTATTTCTATTTCTATTTCTATTTCTATTTCTATTTCTATTTCTATTTCTATTTCTATTTCTATTTCTATTCTAATATATTGCATATCATAGATCTTATACATTAATATAGTTTAATGATCTTTATATATGTTATACAACAATATAATAATTATATAATGATAATGATTATTATTAGAGTGCTATTATTATTATTATTATTATTACTACTACTACTACTACTACTTCTACTATTGCTGTTATTATTTATTCCCTAAACACTAATTCCTGGCCACATTTTTGCTTACATCAAACGTCACCATGTGTAACTGGACCTATGTAAAGTAGGTTTAAACAACAGAACTAGGAAAAAAAGCACCATTTTGGGGCAGCAAACAGAAAAGGGCTCCTATAATTTAATTTTGTAGAATCCTATACCTAAGAGTGTTAATTATTTAGTTTGATTTTCTCCCTCACTGCATCACCCTGGTGAGAAAATTAGTGAATCAAGACTGTCTTGTGATATTTGTTTGGACTGAATTCAGAGATACTTAAAAAACCAAAACAAATTAGCTGATACTGTGTCAGCTAGTGGTGAAACAAGATCTAAGTACATTACTAATGATTAAAATATAGCTTGGGTGTGGTTAATAGCTTCTTAATTTGCTTAACTTGTGCGATCCTTCCCTTAGCGTGGTGTATCCAACGGGGCTGCTCACAGCCTTCCTCTGGAGAGGAGCCTTTATTCCAGTGTCTTTCACGTGGTGGAAGGCTTTGCTTTGGTCATCCTTTGCAGCACCAGGCCTGCCACCAGGAGATTAGCTGTCAGTGTCCTCAGAGAGATAAGGGCCTTGTTCACACTTCTAGAAATCTCTAAGGTAAGGCTTGCTGACTCATGCTTGTGACTGTTTGTGGTGGGTTGAAATTTGCCCCTAACATGAACTTTGCCAGCCCAGCTCAGTATGGAAGCAAATGAAATTGTTTAGAACTATCTTTGGTTTTCCTTTTTACCCTCAGCAGTGATTTATTTACATTTTTCTACTTTTCTGCTCAAAGTCTGTAACAAAATTTTAAAGGCATAGCCTATAACCAGCACAGTGCTTAATGAAACTACCTTCAATTGTCTCTCCACTGCTCATGCTTTCCATTTTGGCTTTTGTAGGGCGATGATGAGTTGGCTATAGATGTAATGGACAGACTAAGTGCTACTATCCTGGAGAGTTTCATACATCTCACTGGAGCTGACCAGGTAGGACCCATTTTTGTGTGAAGTTGGTTGTGGGATGAAGTAATCCTGCAAAACTATCCCAAATAAACTGTATGTGGTTTAAATGCTCCTGTCACTATGTTCATGCCCACTTCTTCAGCAGGTTATCTCTGTGAAAAAACAAACCCAAGCAAACCTTATTGCTCTCTACAACTACCTGAAGGGGGGTTGTAAACAGGCAGAGGTTGGTCTCTTCTCCCGGGCAGCCAGCACCAGAACAAGAGGACACAGTCTCAGGCTGCGCCAGGGGAAGTTCAGGCTGGAGGTCAGGAGGAAGTTTTACACAGAGAGAGTGATTGCCCATTGGAATGGGCTGCCTGGGGAGGTGGTGGAGTCACTGTCACTGGAGGTGTTGAGGAGGAGACTTGACAGGGTGCTTGGTGCCATGGGTTAGTTGATTAGGTGGTGTTGGATGATAGGTTGGACATGATGATCTTGAAGGTCTCTTCCAACCTGGTTTATTCTATTCTATTCTATTCTAAACAACAAGAAAAAAACTCCTCAAAAAACTTAAGGAATGCTGTGAGGATGACACCACCATTGAAGATTTGCTGATCAATGGTGTGTCATTATGACCACCATATACTCACAGCTGTGTCTATAGAATCATAGAATTGGAAGGGACCTGAAGGATCATCCAGTTCCAACCCCCCTGCCATGGGCAGGGACATCTCACAGTACAGCAGGTTGCTCACAGCCACATCCAGCCTGGCCTTAAAAACCTCCAGGGATGAGGCTTCCACCACCTCCCTGGGCAACCTGTGCCAGGCTCTCACCACCCTCATGTGGAAGAAGTTCTTCCTAACATCCAATCTGAATCTACCCATTTCTAGTTTTTCTCCATTCCCCCCAGTCCTATCAGTACCTGACACCCTCAAAAGTCCCTCCCCAGCTTTCTGGAAGGCCACAATAAGGTTTCCTTGGAGCCTTGTCTTCTCCAGACTGAATAGCCCCAACTCCCTCAGTCTGCTCCCCTAACAGAGCAGCTCCAGCCCTCTGTTCATCTTCGTGGCCCTTCTCTAGATACCTTACAGCACCTCCAGATCCTTCCTGTAATAGAGGCTCCAGACCTGGACACAGTACTCCAGGTGGAGTCTCACCAGAGTGGAGTAGAGGGGGAGAATCATCTCACTCACCCTGCTGGCTATGCTTCTCTTGCTGCAGCCCAGGCTCTGCTTGGCTCTCTGGGCTGCAAGTGCTCACTGCTGGCTCTTGTGGAGCTTCTCCTCCACCAGCACCCCCAAGGCCTTTTCTTCAGGACTGCTCTCAAGCCAGTCCCTGTCCAGCCTATTATCAGTGCTTGGGATTGCCCTGACCCAGCTGCAGGCCCTTGCACTTGGTCTTGTTGAACCTCATGAGGTTGTTGTCTCATCTTGCTCATAGATTACAGTTTCTTGGAAGCAAAGACCACTGCCTTGTTCTGTGCAGTGTCTTTACAGTCGTTGTGTCATTCATCCATGAGGAAAGCTATAATGTCTATCAAGGAGTAATGACTGAATTCCATAGGTATACGTTCATCACTGAAGTGTCAAGCAAAGGGCCTTCCCATTTTAGATACAGGAAACACATTGGAATTCAGTAGTGATGCTTTTAGGGTTCACAATCTTTTGGAGGAATGAATTCATGATGAGTGAAAGAACCTTCTTCTACTATTTGCTAGTATTTATATAACTATGTAATCATTTTATGTATCTATATATTATAATATAACTTATATAACAAGGCCAGCTTGGATGAGGCCTTGAGCAGCTGAATCTAGTTGAGAGGTGTCCTTGCCCCTGCGTGGGGAGGTTGGAGTGGATGATATCTGAGGTCCTTTCCAACCTAAGCTATTCTATGATGTTCCTAAGACTGTCCTATATAAAATACTATATTTTATATAACAAGGCCAGCCTGGATGAGGTCTTGAGCAGCCAAATTTAGTTGAGAGATGTCCCTGCCCATGGGTAGGGAGGTTGGAGTAGATGATCTCTGAGGTCCCTTCTAACCTAAGCCATACTGTGACTCTGTGGTGTTCCTAAAACTGTCCACTTCAGAAACTCCTGCAAAAAAATCTGTAATTCAAGTACTGTGTTCTATGGATTCCAGCTGTGGTTTTGACACTGCTGCTTTATTAGATGTTTAACAATGAGGAGGTTGTGACTCAGTAGACATGGATATTAAATATTGCCTCATTCTCTGTGTTTATGCCCACAGACTACTTTACTGTACTGTCCCAGTTCAATAGATCTACAGACTCTGGCAGACTGGAATTCCTCACCAATCAGCCACCAGTTTGATGTGGTCAGCCCCTCACATATATGGATATTTGCACACGTGACTCAAGGCCTAGACCCATGGATTATAAGCCTCTCAAGTTTCATGAAGCAGGAAAATCTTCCAAAACACTGCCCCACAGCTGTAAGCTATGCTTGGACATTTGCTTATACTAGACTCCAACTGCTGTCTCCACAAGTAGATATAAAGTAAGTTGATGTCTGAAGCAAATAGAATTTATTATCTTGAGTATTCTTTCAAGATTAGTCATCATTATGTTTCAGTGAGGTGACATATGGACATATGAGATAATATTTGCTACGGGTTTCATTCAGCTTTATATAACAACAAATGAAAGCAATCCTGTGTGGGAAAAAGGTTATCTGCTGTAAAGATGAATTGATCCATGCCCTCAGCTATATGTTTCCACAGATTTGGCTATAAAAGCATGTTCTTGATGCACAGGTCTGTTCTGAACAATGTGTTCAGAGTTTACCATGTCAATAATTGTGGAAACAATGACTTATAGATAACTGAAAAAGAAATTCAGTAGCAAAACAAAGTGAAACCTGGCAAGGTTTATTTACTATCAGTAGAATACCAAGGTGAAACCTGGCAACTTTTATTTACTATGAGTGGAAAACCAAGGTGAAACCTGGTTAAGTTTTATTTACTATCAGTATAAAAAACAAAGTAAAACCTGGTTAAGTTTTATTTACTATCAGTATGAAAACAAAGTGAAACCTGGTAACTTTTATTTACCATCAGTGGAAAACCAAGGTGAAACCTGGTTAAGTTTTATTTACTATCAGTAGAAAACCAAAGTGAAACCTGGCAAGTTTTGTTTACTATCAGTAGAAAACCAAGGTGAAACCTGTTAACTTTTATTTACTATCAGTAGAAAACCAAGGTGAAACCTGGTTAAGTTTTATTTACTATCAGTAGAAAAAGCCAAGTGAAACCTGGTAAGTTTCATTTACTGTTAGTAGAAAACCAAAGTGAAACCTGGCAAGTTCTATTTACTATCAGTAGAAAAACCAAAGTGAAACCTGGTAACTTTTATTGATTGTCAGCAGAAAAACTGAAATGAACCCTGGTAATTTTTCTTTACTATCCATAGAAAAGAAAGTGAAACTGTTATTTAGCATCAGTAGAAAACCAAATTGAAACCTGATAAATTTTATTTACTTTACTGAGCTGCTTTTTGGTTTTTTCTTCTTTTCTTTTTCCCCCCCATAGCAGCCCTATCAATGCAAAGAAAGTGAATACTACTACAAGCAGTGACTCCTATATTGGGCTCTGGAGAAACTACCTGATTCTTTGCTGCAGTGCAGCTTCTTCTTCAAACTCCTCCACCTCCACAGGCTCTGTGAGATGTTCCCCTCCTGAGACGCTGGCGTCTACTCCTGACAGTGGTTATAGCATTGATTCAAGAGTAGGTTTTTGTCAGTAGAAACCTCTGAGGCTTGCAGTAACGATCATGATTCTTAGAAACTGGTGTAATTAGTCTGCAAATGTGTTTTAGGACACAATTGTCTTTCATTTGTTTAGGGTAGCAGTTCAGTTCGCTTGTCCTAATCGATATTGTAGAGGCTTCCCTTGCTTGTATTCTCTTTAAGGCAAAACCTCATCCTGGCATGAAAATGTTAACCTAATCTCTGAGTCTAGTGGTAGCAAGGAAATGTTGAACACTAAGGGGTGTTTTTGCCATTCTCAGGAGATAGCCCCTCACTTTAGTAGCTGAAGCAGAATGCTGCTCAGGCATGATGTAAGTTGTTACGTTTTTCCCAGCCACAGACAGCTTTCTGTCTGCCTTGCTGCATATCTCTTGCAGATTTATTTTGTTTTGCTCCTTTTTCTTTGCTAATTTTTGGTTTTCTCCTTTTTGGCTTGCTGCAGAAGGTAGAGTAAAGGTGAAGATAACTCATGGACTCTGCAGCAGTTTTTTGGCAGAGGCAGCCTGTTCTGCTTGCTTGTTACCAAGATCCTTCTCCTGAATCTGTGAAGCTGTAGACTGAAACTTTGTCCTCTTTGAGAGAGCTGCAGTGCAGCCTAAAGAGCAGGACACCAGGAGTCTGCTTCTTGTCCCTCAGGAGGGCAGATACACTAAACATGCAAAGGAACTATTGCATTGAGGCATTCATTGTCATCTGGCAATGAAAATTCAATTACCCAAGGAATGGAGAAGTACTTAATGCTGCTTCACTGTTTCAGAAAGCATTTTTCCACATCAAAGATCAAAAGTGGTATTTTTTATCATGTGAAGTCACTGATCTGTGTGAGAAGAGTATAAAATTCCAGCAGATGGGTTTTTTTTATGTCTCTAGTGATTGATTGATAACTGCTGCATTCTCTTTTATTCTGGTTTTCTCCTTAGATCATTGGCATTCCATCCCCATCCTCCCTGTTTAAGCACATAGTTCCAATGATGCGCTCTGAGAGCATGGAAATTACAGAATCCCTTGTGCTGGGACTTGGCAGGACCAACCCAGGAGCTTTTAGGTAACTCTTGTGCTTCATCTGGGGAATCAGAGCTCAGAATCAAACGGGCTTTTCTCTCTGTCTTTCAGGCATTTTGAAAGAGCCATCTGTACCATTGTCTTTCCTAGCATTTAGGGGGGTGATAAAGGTTGTTAGAGCTTGAAATACTTCTATGTGGAGGTCGTGTCTGCATAAAGGACAAGAAGTTAGCTGAAACAATAGGCAGCTGCCTTTTGTTGATATGAAAGCCTGCCCTTACATGAAAGAATAGACTGCATGGACTATTACCATGTGAAATGTTAATGATAATCATTTTTGCAAGAGTTACTGAGCATTGCCAACAAATGTTCTGTGGTAGGAATTTTGTGATAGCTGTACTGTAGAGAGAGATTTTTTGGATGAACCTGGGGAAAAAAAAATCAGTTAGAACTGATGTTCTGAGAAGAGCAATGTTTTCCCCCCCCCAATAGTATCTATTTACACCTTAAGGCTCTGTTAAACCCTTAGTGTGAAATGAAAATGAAATTATCTGTGACAGAAATATGCCCTCAGACCGAGTGAATGCAAATCTGGTGCTATTTATCAAGGCACCATTTGGTAACCTCTCCTGAAATTAGGGCAAAATATCTTTCTAGGAAACAGCTCTTTTAACTGCTGGTTTATTTCAGAGAGCTGCAGGTAAAGAAGGAATACCTGAAGGTGTTCTAACTTGTATTGTAACATTGCCAATGGGCTGCCCGGGGAGGTGGTGGAGTCACCATCGCTGGAGGTGTTCAGGAGGAGACTTGACAGGGTGCTTGGTTGCATGGGTTAGTTGGTTGGGTGGTGTTGGATGATAGGTTGGACACGATGATCTTGAAGGTCTCTTCCAACCTGGTCTGGTCTGGTCTATTCTATTCTATTCTATTCTATTGTAAATAAACCATTTATTAGAATAAACCAAACCAGGTTGGAAGAGACCTTCAAGATCATCGTGTCCAACCCATCAACCAATCCAACTCACCCAAACAGCTAACCCATGGCACCAAGCACCCCATCAAGTCTCCTCCTGAACACCTTCTATTCTATTCTATTTGTTGCTGTGAGACTTCTTTCAGCTGAGATGTTGATGTTTGTTTTTAATCTTTTGAGTGATGTTTGTTTTCATTCAGGGATCTAATAGAAGAATTACATCCTATAATTAAAGAAGCACTTGAAAGAAGGCCAGAGGTAATGAGATATTTTCCCCTGTATTCAGTACACTGATTTAACTCTCTCCTCATAACTCATAATGCTAGTTGTGTTCTTTACTTTCTGCACCTAAACCCTGTCAGTACACCAGATAGGAAGATGAGATGTTTCTTTTTGGAATGCTTGTGACATGTTTACACCAGAAGGCCTACATGTTTCTTTTGAGCTCTGTATTATTCCTGTACCAAAGAGGTTTTGTTTCAAATGATAAAAAGATTGCTGTCACCTTTGCCACATTCTTTGAATTCCTTTTGCCCAAGCATAGTTTTACACAGTTGGTACTTGGTTAGATCATCAGCAAACTGTCCACAATTAATGAGAGAACCTAAGACAGAGAATTGAGTTCTGCTGTTGACCAACTTTACTGGATTTTAGTTGTTTGGTTTTTTTAATGCTGTCAGCTCACTTGACCAACTGCTCTGACTAAACACTTTCTGATGGAGAACGTGTTTTACAGCAAGATGTAGAACTCTCAGTGGGTATTCATAGAAACAGCAATCTCTGCAGACACAAACTCAGAGATGATTACTCAGTGGGTTTTATGGTAACTGCTATTCTTATTAGCAAGACATTTGTAATTAAATACAGATGATGGGAAGGAACATTGCTGTTTCAAGATGGTGCTGGGCTATAGGGTGTTTTGTCAGTCTTGACTGCCCATCAGGGAATAGCTCGGGTTGGAAGGCATTTACAAATGTCATCCAGTCCTGTCCCCTGCAATGAGCAGGGACATCTTCAACTGCATCAGAGCCTTCAACTACATCAGAACTTGCTCAGGGCCTTGTCCAAACTGACCTTGAATGTTTCCAGGGATGGGGCATCTATCACCTCCCTGAGCAATCTGTTCCACAGAATGTTAGGGGTTAGGAGGGACCTCCAAAGATCATCCCCCTGCCAGAGCAGGATCACCCAGGGTAGGTCACACAGGAACTCATCCAGGCAGTTTTTGAGGGAGATTCCACAGCCCCCCTGGGCAGCCTGTTCCAGGACTCTGTCACCCTCACAGTGGAAAAAAATTTTCCTCCTGTTTCCATGGCACTTCCTCTGTCTCAGCTTCCACCACTGCCCCTTGTGCCAGCATTGGGCATCACCCAGCAGAGCCTGGCTCCAGCCTCTGGGCACTCACCCTGCACATCTTTAGCAACATGAACGAAGTCTCATTGCTTAGCAGTTTTGATAACTCATCTTAAAAGATTGTCACTCACTCCTAGTAAGTGATGTCAGTACAGATATAATAATGCTTTCACATACCACAGTGGCTTTATATACTTAGAGTTTTTCCTCTGCTTCCTTTCACTTTGTGTTTTCTCTGTTGCCTAGAACATGAAGCGGCGCAGGCGTCGAGATATTTTACGAGTACAGCTAGTACGAATATTTGAACTGTTGGCAGATGCTGGTGTCATTAGTCACAGGTAGGGGCAGCACTGATGAGGGCATGGGGTTTGTGCTTCTGAATTCAGTCACTAGTATACTTATGACCCTGTAGAACAAGCCTGCAGAATTCTTTAGTGAATTGTAGTACACCACAGATGTGATTTCATAAAACTGGGACTTCTGCTGGCTTTCTAATCCCTCCCTCCCCCATGCTCCTTGTTACTGGGGGCTGTTTTCTGTTTAAAATGCTGCTTTTCCCTGGGACATTGCTTTGAACAGCTGTCATGTTCCTTCTTGTTTGTGTGTGCTCAAAGATCACACCAGTTAGGCAGATCAGAAAACACAAGCTGCAACTATTTTACTATCAATCTGGAGTTCTTCCTCACCTGGACTCCTGATGCTGGTCCTATGCAGAGAAGGCTGCTGCTCAGTGCAGCTTTTTCTTCCTAAGGGAGGTAGACTGTTAACTGGGTTGGGTTTTTTTTTCTCAGTTTACCCTACTTGTGTAGGGACACTGGGAAAAGAGACTTAAAATTCTGGCATAGGTTTTACAAGTCTCTGAGATCTATGCAGGTGGAATTGTGTGAGAGCAAGCAGGCTAGGAGGTGGATGAGCTAGCTTCCCCCATTCTGTAAGCCAATGATACTTAAACATGTATTTCTCCACCATGGCAATAAAGTCAGTGTGAAATTGTCAATCTTGAATCAAGCTGCTGCAGTGTATTGCAGAATGTTGCCTCAGAAGCATTGCTAAAATGCCTTTCTTCCATTGAGCTGCTGATTTTCAGAGTGCAGCCATCAAAAGCATCACTGGGGTTTAATGAGCCTGTGTAAAACACCTCCTGACTGCAGTCTGCACCCTGGCACTCTGTCAGCGTTTTTTCTCAGAGGCCAGTTTGACTCTGTGGTGAATGATAGCAAGCAATTAAGGACTACCATAAACCTCCTCCTCTTGCCTTTGGGGTGCAAGGCATGCTTTTCTAGTTGTTTTCTGTACAGATGTGGAAAGGGAGCCAAAGGAGAGGAATCATAGAATTGTTAGGGTTGGAAGAGACATCAAGGATCATTTAGTTCCAACCCCCCTGCAATGGGCAGGGACACCTCACACAGGATCAGGTTGCTCAGAGCCACATCCAGCCTGGCCTTAAAAAGCTTCAGGGATATGGTTTCTACCACCTCCCTGGGCAACCTGTTCCAGAAGCACCCTTCTAACAAAGAAGGGCAGGTTTGAATCACATGCAGTCTTTAATCTCCTTATTTAGTTTACTACAGATGTCTAGTCAGATGCTAAAGCAATTAAGATGGGAATTAATAAGTAGTTTCTAGAGTTACCATCTCAGGAACAGGCTTGGGAAGGCACCCTGGCATCAACCTCTCCTTCCCCAGCTGTAATCAGTAGGTTCCAGCATGAACAGCCCAAAATGGGGGGAGGGAGGCTGGCACTGGCTGGCTCCTCACGAGGGAAATCTGTAATGAAATGAATATATAAAGGGAATAAATTGCTGTCATCTGCTATTAATCAATCAGCATGTCATGAAGTATTGAACACCTTGAGTGACTCCCAAAAATCAGGGTATAATACAGATAGCTGTGGTCAAGTTGTGGTAATTCTTTCTTCTGGTTTACAAATCCCATGGATTTTGGAGGGGTGGAGGGAGGAGGTTGTTTGGGGGGTGGGTTTATTATCATTTTAAACACTTATCCCTAATATAAGAACTAATTCTATGGAAGGATGAGTGAATTGTGATAGTGAGGCTTGATGATTAATTTGCTTTCCTTAGAGCTTTCTATTTACCCCTGGAACAGAAGCTGGGTGAAGAAATGGCTTCTAATTAAATATGTGCAGCCATGTGGTTATAGGCTTTAAAAAAACCAATCTCTATTTAAAAAACCATAAAGGGCCTTGTTTTCCAAACCCGTTGCATGTATTGATCATATTACTAATGTATTTTGCTTTCTTTTCCAAGTGCAAGTGGTGGCCTTGATAACGAAACACATTCCCTCAACAACACTTTACTTGAGTATGTCGATCTCACCAGACAACTCCTGGAAGCTGAAAATGAGAAAGATTCTGATACACTGAAAGATATCAGGTGCCATTTTAGTGCCTTAGTGGCAAACATCATTCAAAATGTCCCAGGTATGTAAAAAATTGCTTTAAGAACTATGGTGACTGTATTTAATGTGCAGTGCATTGAAAAACCCCAGCACCAAACAGACACACTCAAACCAAACAGAATTCCACTCTTTCTCATTCTATGCCATCAGTTTTGAATCTAGCTTTAGCAGCATGAGGTTTTGTAAGAGGCACTTTTGGTACCCTTTGGAAGTGTCTTATTAGCAGCAGTCTTGTTGAGTGGCAGTGCCTTTAAATTCTCTAGACTAAGCACAGAATCATTTGGGTTGGAAAGGACCTCTAAGACCATCAAATCCAACCTAAACCCACCATGGTCGTTAAACCAGGTCCCAGAGTGCCATGCCTAGATGTTTCTTGAACACCTCCAGGGATGGTAAATCCACCACCTCCCTGGGCAGCCTCTTCCAATGCCTGACAATCCTTTTAGTAAAGGAAGTTTTCCTCACATCCAATCTAAACTTCCCCTGGCACAATTCAAAGCCATTGATACCAGGGAAAAGAGACCGACCCCCACCTCACTACAGCCTGTCCTAGCAATCACCTTGACATATCTCTTCCATTCTTTTTCCCTCACCAGCTAGGTGTTAATTAGCAGCAGGATTAGGGAGGTGGTACTAAAACACCTCTAATCCATAGCAACCCAGAAGGAGCTAGAGGCTACTGTACACTGTTGTTTGAAACTGTATGAAGAGCTTCACATAAATGAGACACACTGAAATTCTTGATTGCTTTATTTTTCCTGTGGTCTCTGCCATCCTCTTCTGTAAGAGACAACAAAACATGCCAAGAAGATGATACATCCCAGGCATAGGAACATGGAGACATTAACTCATGCACAGACAGTTCTTTTCCAAACCCATGCTAATATTACATGGAAAAAGTTAAAGGGCAGCTTGATTAGGTGCATTGCTGTCCTAGGACCAGCCCAAACCTCCTTATCTGACAGATTAAGAGCATTTCAATGTGTGTGCAGATGTTTCAGGTGTGGGGAGGCCAAGATACCTGTCACAAGGGCATTCAGGTGGCCAAGAAATGTGTTGTACACTAGTGGCATTGAACAGGCTCACAGGATGTCAGGGGTTGGAAGGGACCCAAAGAGATCATCAAGTCCAACCCCCCTGCCAGAGCAAGTCCATACAATCTAGCTCAGGTCACACAGGAACACATCCAGACAGGCCTTGAAAGTCTCCAGAGAAGGAGACTCCACAGCCTCTCTGGGAGCCTGTTCCAGTGCTCTCTGACCCTTACAGTAAAGAAGTTCCCCTTTGTGTTGAGGTGGAACCTCCTGTGCTGCAGCTTACATCCATTGCTCCTTGTCCTATCCCAGGGAGCAAGTGAGCAGAGCCTGTCCCCTCCCTCCTGACCCCCAGCCCTCAGATATTGATAAACATTTACTAAATCCCCTCTCAGTCTTCTCTTTTCCAGACTGAAAAGCCCCAGGTCCCTCAGCCTCTCCTACAGGCCAGTAGGAAACCTACACCCAGCTATTAGGATGTGGAAATGTGTCTTTAAAGGGATCTTTTTTTAAATCTTTTTTATTAATGGCTTGGGTCTGTTTCAGTTTTATGGACTTTAAAATAAAGAATGCCAAGATGATGCCTGCTCTGCCAGGGGGGCTGGACCAAATGATCTCTGGAGGTCTGTGGTGGGTTGAAATTTCCACCCCCCCCCCCCTTAAATTTGCCAGACCAGCTCAGCTGGAAGCAAATGAAAGCTGTATTTACAGGGCAAAACTGCAATCTACAATGGAATGCAATTAATATATACAACATTCACAGGATTTACAATATTTACAGGTATTTACAATTAATAGCACAAGGACCCCCCTGGTCAAGGACCGGGGGAAGCTACCGGCTTCACCTTCCCTGCCTCCCCCTTACCCCACTGCACAAAAGGGAGAAGAGACAGAAGCAAAGAAGTTGATACCAAAACAATGCAGCCAAGGTCAAGCAGAAACAGAATCACAGAAAAGAATCACAGAATCAGTCAGGTTGGAAAAGACCCTCAGGATCACCAAGTCCAACCAATAACCCTGCTTGGCAAGGTTCACCTCTAAACCATCCTCCTTTCCTCAAAGGAAACAGAATCACAGAATCAGTCAGGTTGGAAAAGACCCTCAGGATCACCAAGTTCAACCAATAACCCTGCTTGGCAAGGTTCAAGTTAGTATCTCTCCCATAGCAAAGAAGGGGGAAGAGAGGGAAAAGATTGTTTTGGTACAACTACTTTTAGTCACTTGTCTCTTCCAATGGGATTGTGTAGAATCACCTTGATTTTCCTTTTCACACCCAAGAGTGATTTGTTGTTTACATTTTACTACTCTTCTGCTCAAAAGCTGTGGAAAATTTTTAAAGGCATAGCCTAAAACTAGCAGCCTGTAATGTGCTGTGATGCTGTGATTGTGTCTAACTGTGTGATTTGTTTGTTTCTTCCCAGTCCACCAGAGAAGAAGTGTCTTTCCCCAGCAGAGTCTCCGCCACAGTCTGTTTATGTTGTTCAGTCACTGGGCAGGTCCTTTTAGTATCATGTTTACTCCTCTGGACAGATACAGTGATAGGAACATGAGGATAAACAGACACCAATACTGTGCATTAAAGGTATTTCAGCCCCTTCTGAATTGCGGAAATAGACTCTTTCTGTTGACTTCTCTGATACAAAATTTAGCAACTGGTCTTTGGGGATGTGGTATTCACATCCTTGTTGCCTTGTTTTCTGACTGACTTCTTCTTCTCTTCTGCCTACATTGTGTGCTCATGACACTTTAGCTTTTTCCATACTGTGAGCTACAGCACTTGCTATAGGAATTGCTTAAAATCATAGGATGGTTTGTGTTGGAAGGGACCTTAAAGATCATCCAATTCCAACCCCCTGCCATAGACAGGGGCACCTTCTGCTACACCAGGTTGCTCAAGGCCCTGTCCAGCCTAGCCTTGAACACCTCCAGAGAGCAGCTTCCCTGGGTAACCTGTGCCAGTGTCTCACCACCCTCACTATGATTTGATGCAAATTCATAGATTCAGGGAGTGATTTGGGTTGGAAGAGACCTTGAAGATCATCCAGTTCCAACCCCTCTGGCACTGGCAGGGATTCCTTCCCCTAGCCCAGGTTGCTCAAGGCCTCATCCAACCTGGCCTTGAACACCTCTAGGCATTCATGACCTGCCTAGGTAACCTGTTCCAGTGTCTCCCCACCCTTACTCTAAGGAATTTCTTTCTAATGTCTAGTCTAAATCTACCCTCTTCAAGCTTCAGTCCATTTCCCCTTGTCCTATCACTACTAAATGTTCTCTTCCTATGACTTCAGTCCACAGCTTCTTTAAGGAGGAAGGTTTTCATGTAGAAGTACGTTAGCAATCAAACTGACACATAAACTCTTACATCTGTCAACATTTCGGTGGTGATAAAGAACAAGGTGTCAAAGAGTGTTTTATTGGCCTTAGTCTTCCTCCCTTCACTGAGTAGAAGTTAGTGCTCTGATAGTTTGACACTTTGTGTCTGTGAGTTATTAAAATGCAGTGTTTTTCAATTACTTTCTGAAGGCTATGTCTGCTGTACTGTGTTGTGGCCCTGTTGCAGATAACGTCGGGCTCTCCTCTGATGGTTATTTATACAAGTGGCTGGATAATATTTTGGATTCACAGGACAAAAAGGTGAGACAGGCAATGTCAAACATTGGTTTGCAGCTCTTGGTGCCTTCAACATATGCTTTAATGAGTTTTGTGGTCAGATTGGCCTAAGAGCTTTAGAGTGGCAGAAGCTCAAAGTTGCTCCAGTGGTGCATGTTTTCACGCTGTGCTAGATGTCTGCATCCACCCTGGTGAGGAAGGCAGTCCCTAGTAACAATCTTAAGAACAAGTGAAAGAGAAGTAGAAAGGGAAGGGACTGTGTTTCATTTACAAACTAATCAACTAGGTTAAGTTGTAGTAATAAGCATCTGCTTATCAAATTTAAAATACTTGAGGAGAGTTTGAACATGATCTCCTCTGAGGCTGTAGAGCCCATTGAGGGTCCTGCAGAGTTACAAAGACCAAGCTTCACAACTAAGACCAAGCTTTACATCTAAGGCAAGCATTAGATTTAAAAGATAGGGCTTCCAATGCCCTATACTTGGGCTACACAAAGATAGAGCCCCAGTGGGCTACTTTGATTCAAGAGAACATGAGAGCCTCCACGCAGATCTACCCCACAGGATTTCCTGCATGTGTTGCGTAAGTGCATTTATGTATCTGATGCCTTCAGGCCAGCATTCAGCTTGTAGTAAAACATCTGAAAACAGTAAATAGCTCAAAGTAGCCTTGAAGCTTAGGGGGGGAGAAAACCCTCAGTAGAGCTATCTAGTTATTTACTTCAATAATTTATGATTGTGTAAGCTGAGCATTCAACACTTTGATAATCAGCTGATATTTCTCATTGATGTTGGCTGGAACAAATCTCCTGTATTGCAGTTGTTTGGTTTTGTCTTTTTTAATATCTAGTTCCCTATTTTATGCCACTTTTGTAAGTCAGTCTTCTGTTTCCTGTATTTATAAATATATGTTTGTGCTTTTCTGGGATACAGGTTCACCAGCTAGGCTGTGAGGCAGTCATGCTGCTCTTGGAACTCAACCCCGACCAGAGTAACCTCATGTACTGGGCCGTAGACCGGTGTTACACAGGTTCCAAGCGGGTAGCAGCTGGCTGTTTTAAAGCCATAGCCAGCGTGTTCCAAAACAGGTACAACAGCATTCTTCAACACTTGAAATCTTCCTTTCCCAAGTGTGCTTTCATGTGAGGATTTTCCTTCTCCCAAACAGAATCATAGAATTGTCAGGGTTGGAAGAGACCTCAATGATTGTCCAGTTCCAACCGCCCTGCCACAGGCAGGGACACCTCACACTAGAGCAGGTTGCCCAGAGCCACATCCAGATTGGCCTTAAAAACTTCCAGGGATGAGGCTTCCACCACCTCCCTGAGCAACCTGTTCCAGTCTCACCACCCTCATGATGAAGAACTTTTTCCTAATATCTAATCTGAGTCTATTTACTTATAGTTTTGCTCCTTCCCCTCAGTCTTATCACTACCTGACATCCTAAGAAGTCCCTCCCCAGCTTTCTTGTAGCCCCCTTCAGATGCTGGAAGGCCACAAGAAGGTCTCTTCTGAGCCTTCTCTTCTCCAGACTGAACAGCCCCCACTCTCTCACTCTGTCTCCTGTTTGTATAGATGTGTTACCAAAGAAACTTCTCTAAATGTTGTGTTACCCCATAGCACATCCCTGGAAATGAAAACTGCAGTGAATTCCATGTTTCCAAAGTCAAATGTAATTGTACTTATGTAACACTTCTGTTCCCACAGGGATTACCAGTGTGATACAGTGACCCTCCTGAATCTGATACTATTTAAAGCAGCTGATTCGGCTAGGGCTATCTATGAAGTTGCTATGCAACTATTACAGGTTTGTAAGCTAATGTTGGGGATCTTTTCTTTCTTTTAAAAGGAAATTAGTCATTTGCATTAAAACATAACAGTAAACAACCCTGGGTTTATTGGATTGTCCTTTCAGAAATGAAACCCAGAGATTTGGGTGCATGGTTAGGCCAGATCCTTGCCTGGCACAAATAGGCTTCAGTGGCAGTGTGTCTGTTTCCATCAGCTAAGCACTCAAGACTTCCATTTTCACAATAGCTGCTTTTTCAAGAGACAGAACCTAAATCAAGATTCTTCTGGTGTGGATCTGAAACAGAATGCTGTATAGCTCCATTTGTCCCAAAGCACCTCAGAGGGAGGTTCTGTCCCTTTACTCTGGCCCCTGGGGCAGCAGTCAGCTTTCTGATTTTTCCATCAATACCAATCTTTTGCTATTTTTTTGTTAACCTACCTGCATGGAGAGAGGATAGTAAAAATCTTGTTAGCCATTTAATTTACTTGGGTATATTCCTATCCAAGGTCATTTAGGGGTGAGCTCAATCTTCTAGGCAGCAGTGGTATTCAAAAATAAATACATTGGTACTGCCTGTGGCTCAAACCAGGAATCCTGCAGGTTTTGTTCTTCTCAGCTAAATTCAACAGTGAAATCCTCACTGAAGTTCTACCCCTGGTGATATGCCAGCTCTCACACCACCCTCCCTTTCACCCCCATCCTTCTTCTCAAGTGGACAGCACTGCTTAAGATCAGCCATAAGCGACTTTTAAAGTATTAAACTACTTCAGCTTCCTTTGGCATTTTGGTCACATCAGAGATGATGTTGCCTCTGCCCATGCCTCATAGCTGAGCAGAACGTGCTGTTGTTTGGAAATACAAGTGTTCAGCAGCATTTCATGTTCTGTCACAGAGGAAATGTATATTGAATGTGGTGTTGTGTGAAAGCAGAGTGATGAAATTTATTGCAGGGCACTCACCGAGAGGTAGTTGGCTATGGAATGGCCACAGTGTTGGTGAATGCTGTGGATGAGTGCAAGTCTGTACAGACAGGAAATGTTCCATGAGAGTGGATAATACTGTTTGGAAAGGTGGTTGTGTAGAAGGATCTCCAGTTCAGCTTCTGAACGTTGCTCTTGTAGATCTTGGAGCCAAAGATGTTCCGTTACGCTCACAAACTGGAAGTTCAGCGGACAGATGGGGTTTTGGGTCAGCCTTCTCCTTTACCCCACCTCTACTCTGTGTCCTACTATCAGCTGTCAGAAGAATTAGCAAGGACTTATCCTGAACTAACACTTGCTATCTTCTCAGGTATGGTTTTAAAACAAAATACATCCTTGGGTCAAAAGCGTTGCACCGAATGTGCGCTTCCTGTTTCTCCATGATTGATTTCTGTGTGCTTCACTAAAATCAGGACCAGAAGATAAGGTCATTATAATGAATGAGGAAAATGGAATGCCTCAATCACAGCTTTATCTCTTACTTGTGTTTAGTTGATTAGGTGGGGTTGGATGATAGGTTGGACACGATGATCTTGAGGGTCTCTTCCAACCTGGTTCATTCTATTAAATATATTGAAGGGGAAACAACATGAGCCAAAGATGCTTTTACTGATCTCCTGACAGTCAAAAATCACATCACAGAAATTATTTGCAGTGGTTTTTAAAAATAGTGGTTTCTTACTTACTGTAGGGTGCTTAAAAATATGATACCCTAGCAATTATCAACACTTGCAGATTAAAAACATCACTGGAAAAAAAATACTAGGACTAACATGAGGGAAAGAAAATGTTGGTACGTTTTTAGCTGCTCTAGGTTTTCAGTTCCCTGCTCCACTTAGAGGGATATATGTGTATGGGGGTACTAAGGACCTGGGGTCACTGGTTGACAGTAGGCAGAACATGAGCCAGCAGTGGCCAAGAAAGCCAATGGCATCCTGCCCTGCATCAGGAACAGTGTGGCTAGCAGGAGCAGGGAGGTCATTCTGCCCTGTACTGGTTAGGCCACACCTTGAGTCCTGTGTCCAGTTCTGGGCCCCTCAGTTTAGGAAAGATGTTGAGTTGCTGGAAGGTGTCCAAAGAAGGGCAACAAAGCTGGGGAGGGGTCTGGAGCACAGCCCTGGGAGGAGAGGTTGAGGGAGCTGGGGTTGCTTAGCCTGGAGATGAGGAGGCTCAGGGGAGACCTTATTGCCCTCTCCAACTACCTGAAGGGAGGTTGTAGCCAGGCAACCAGCATCAGAACAAGAGGACACAGTCTCAAGCTGCACCAGGGGAGGTTTAGGCTAGAGGTGAGGAGAAAGTTCTTCCCAGAAAGAGAAATTGGCCATTGGGATGTGCTGCCCAGGGAGGTGGTGGAGTCACCAGCCCTGGAGGTGTTTAAGAAGAGACTGGATGAGGCACTTAGTGCCATGGTTTAGTTGATTAGATGGTGTTGGATGATAGGTTGGACTCAGTGATCTCCAAGGTCTTTTCCAACCTGGTCTATTCCATTCTGTATTCCATACTAGCATGGTTTCTTCAATATACTGATTGTCAGCAGTGTCTTCAATGAGCTCTGCTGAAGCCTGCAGGCTTTATCATTGTGAAATGGCAGTACTCAGCTAAACAAAAAAAAAAGATATCTGCATCAGCATTACTTAATGATCAATGTGATCCACTGGGCTCGTGCTTGGTGATGTTGTTATCACCTAAACAACTCTGGTTATTGACTTGCAATTCGTGCATCTGCTTCATTTTGGGCTAACAGAAGTCAGTCAGAGAATCCAAACGGCTCACCCCGCTGGGAGACAGGTGATGCTACATTATCTGCTGCCATGGATGAACAACATTGAGTTGGTAGACTTGAAACCTTTGCCAACCATTCGGCGGCCAGATGAAGAGGAAGAAGAGTCTTTGAAAGACAGAGAACTGATGGTGAACAGCAGGCGGTGGCTGCGAGGAGAAGGCTGGGGCTCACCACAGGCTACAGCTATGGTTCTCAACAATCTGATGTATATGACTGCAAAGGTAAAGCTGCTAACAGAAGTGCTCTGTTTTGTGCTAGTCAATTGTTGCATTTGGAGAGTGAGAAAAGGCAGTTCAGAGATACTGTTTGGTCTTTGAGAGTGTTGTTCATCTTCACTGAGTTGCTTGTGCCTACCCAGACTATACAATAAAGTTTGAGGGTGTTACCAGAAATATACTATATATAATAGAAATGCTGCAGTGAATGTTATGTACAGTAACAGGATATAGCTGTTGTGTTGCAAATATAGGTGGCTAGGTGGATAGATAATGCCCAGTCACCTTTATAGCTGTCCTCTCAAAGTGGAGTTTTGGAGCCAGTCTGATTGCCTGAGGCTGAAAGACCCTCCTCAGTCCTCTGATAGCTACTTCCAGCACAGAAAAAGGACTGGTGACATGCAGTGCTCCTGCCAATTCTTGATAGCCTACTGGTGAGAGACCATGTTTCAAGCTACAAACTAAAACATCTGTGGTCCATGGCACTCTATTCAGGATTGTCAGCAGCTGGTTCTGTGCTAAATTTAGATAGCTTTTACATTTATACTCCTATTTATATTTATCTTCATATTATTTTAATTTATATGTTTAAAATAGAATTTCATTCAAATATGAAGTGGTTTTGTCTATCACATACTAAAGTATATATTCTATGTAGACAAATCTAACATGTACAAATAGCTCTACATATGTTTTTGTGCATTTATAGCTATAAATTACAATGGCTCTTTCCAGAATGAGGCAGGTTGGACTAGATGATCTCTAGATCATCTCTAGATGATCTCTAGATCTCTTTCAACCCCTGCCATGCTATTTTTCCATGTTGTCAAGGCAACAGCTTCTTCCAGGGTTTATGTCTCCTCCTCCTAGAACCTGTCCCACTTGATCTGTCAGTACAGATCACTTCCAAATACAGTGTTTTCTACTGGACTTTCCAGGAGAGCTCTTTCTTTTGTTTTCTAGTATGGTGATGAAGTGGCTTGGTCAGAGATAGAAAATGTCTGGACTACTTTGGCAGACAGCTGGCCAAAGAATCTGAAAATAATCTTGCACTTCTTGATCAGTATCTGTGGAGTGAACAGTGAGCCCAGCCTTTTGCCTTATGTGAGTATGGGAAATGTCTCTCCTTAGTGCCGCTGATGTTCTAAAAAGTGTGTGTCTAGCAGCAAAGATGGCCAAACAAAACATGTGAGGTAGGGTTTCCAGTATCAAAATCTCCAGCTTGATATTTTATGACCACTAAAATACTATGAACAAATCACACTCAGTTCCTTTGTTTGAGCTGCTTTGGACATCGATGTCGAAAGTTCAGTGTCAGTTTTGGTTAAACCTGGAAGTTGTGGAATGGGCTTGAAAAAATAAATGAACCAACAAGGATATTGCACCTTAAAGATAGCTGATACTTCCTTAAGACTTGATTGCTGTTCATCTTGGAATTCACTCAGAAGGATGGAAAAAAATCCTTGAGCAGTACTGACTCAAGAAAATGTCAGAAGCTAAAATGTGGATTTATTGATGTCTGGAGCCATCTGCTGCTGCCTAGCAATAACCAGGATTCTTTTGCTGAAGTAGATGTAGTAGAGAGTTCTTACTTACTACAGGCTTAATAAAACATTGCTATAGTTGAGTGTTTATTCTCATCAGTATATAAAACTTTGGAGGAATTAATTTTCCTTGCTATAACTAACTTTCTATGCTACAACTTCATGTAGTCCTGAAAAGAAGACAAGATAGTTCAATAAGATAACACAGTAAAGTAAGATAGTACAGTAAAATAAGATAATATGGTAAAATATTAAGATAATACAGTAAAATAAAGTACCTGTCACTCCATGTAAGGAGACTGTGATTATTCTTACATGAACAAGTTTTAAAACAAAAAGCCCCACCCCAAGCTCCCTCAAAAGCTGCCCAGGGAGGTGGTGGAGTCACCATCACTGGATGTGTTTAGGAAGAGACTGGATGAGGTGCTTGGTGCCGTGGTTTAGTTGATTAGATGGTGCTGGGTGATTGGTTGGACTCGATCTCAAAGGTCTTTTCCAACCTGCTTAATTCTATTCTATTCAAATTCAATTCTATTTATATGTGAGAGCACTGAAGGGGGAAGCATGAGGAAAAATATGATACCTGTTGGAAAAGATAGCACAGAACACAGCTGTGAAATTACACCAGAATATATTCATTCCAGTGGTGATCCCAGCCGTGGCTAAAACCTTTGTAAGGAGCTCTTCTGCTACTTAAAAACTGCCATTGAACTCAGAGCACTTACTCTTGTGATGCATTTCTTGCTGCTTTTGACAGCTGTGAAACCACTTGTGATTGCTTTGAGAACCAGAGTGAGTTTCAGGTATCCTCACTTGCAGGGCATTATTGATTCTACTAGGCTGCAGTGTTCAAATCTCTCTTCCTCTTATTTTTTAACCTGAGTCATTGCAATGAGAATTTTTATTTATCTACTTAGTACTTTATGTAGATTTTTGTTTTTTATAATGCAGGTAAAGAAAGTTATTGTTTATCTGGGTAGAGATAAAACAATGCAACTCCTGGAAGAGCTGGTGAGTGAACTTCAGCTTACAGATCCTGTCAGCTCAGGAGTCACCCATATGGATAATCCACCGTACTACCGCATCACTTCCAGTTACAAAATCCCTTCTGTCACTTCAGGTGAGAATTTAGTCACTTCAATTCTTGTTATTAGCAGTGATAGACATGCTGTTATTGATCAGTTAGAAGAGTTGGAGTTCATCTCTAAATGTTCAAGAGGAGTACAATGTTCTCTTGGTAAAAAATCGATGGAAAGTTGGCCAGATCTCTAGGCTTTGGTGTAAGTAGGGTTCTTACTGAAGAATTTCTGACAGGCTCACAAGGAGCACATTTGGACTAATATGTCTTAAACTTCATGGTCAGGTCTTGAGCTGCTTATCCTCACTGTATCACTTCTGTGTCATGTCAGACACCTGGGAAAATTGCTATACTAAAACTGATACCATTTTAAATCCACGTAAGCACAAGCTGCACCCACAGGAATTAAAGTACACTTTACTGAGGAGAGTTTAGTTAGAAGTAATTAACAATTAACAATAAATCAGTCATCAAAAGGGAATAAAACAGCATTGAAATTACACAAAGTGCATGCCATATGCTTCAGTCCCAGAACACACTGAGAAATGTGGAGGAAAGCTGTCTGGTCTTGGTGAAACACCTTTCCAAGCGAAGCGAAGACCTGAATGGGAGGGTACCTAAATGAGGACTTGGCTTTTGTGCTGCAAAACTCTCAGCATATGAAGCCACCTGGGACTATGTGGATGACAAGGTGGATGCACTGGCACTTGTTCCTGAAAGTGTTTAAAGGGTTGTCCTAGTTTGAGCCAGGAGCTGCTCAGGGCAAAGGGCAGAAGGCATTTACCCCAAAGGAGTAAAGAAAAACACTGCACAGAATTGAAGGTTAAATATATAAATGCTATTTGCAAAACTAAACAAAAGTACCAAAGGTAGCAAAGCACAAAAGAATATATACAAATACTCAGAAGCAGCCTTGACCCAGCTCTCCAGCTGGCCCCCTGAGACTAGAACTCACTAGGCCTCAACCAGCCAAAAACCTCCCCGCCACAGCAAACCCCAGTAGCCCCAGGACAGGCCACAAGCTGGGCATACCACTGAGGCCACTAAGCCTCATTGCTCCCCCCCACAAGCTGGGCACACTAAGCCCCAGCTGCACCACAAGGGTGACAAAGCCACACTCCCCCACAAACCAGAGAAGGGAGGCACAGGAAGAGGGAAGAACTGCCTGTGCAGGCTGCTTATATGGGATGGAATAACAATTTACAGTGTCCTGTTCCCTCCTGCTGGAACTGACCGCTCAGCCCCGTGTGCTCTCTGGGGCAATCATCTCTATGGCAGGACAGTTCCTTAACCTCCAACAAGAGTATGGAAAAAGTCAGGGAGCCCTTGTACTTCAGTGTAATTGAGAGTAGCAAAATCTGTGGGGAGGGTGTCAAATGATTTCCAATTGTGGCCGTCTCTTCGGTGTGCTGCTTTCAAGTTGGTCTTAGAAAGAAGTTGGTACCAACTTCGCTGCAGGCTGCTGGGTTTTAATCCCTAGTCTGTTTGTGGTTTGAATTAACTGCATACCAAAGTCCAGACACATTTTACAGATGACTTTGAGGTGTGGCATGCAAGAAAGAAAGAAATAGGTCTCTTGACCCTACTTTAGAAGCCAACCTTTCTATTTAACTTATGTTGAAGACTCAAGAGATTCCTCACATGGATTCTTTTGATGTTTTTCCCAGTTACTGAAGTGATGCTAGCAGCTCAGCATCTTTGAGTCTAGACAACAGTTTGTATTTCTGCCAGCTGCACTAATGTAAACCTGATTAGGCCTCTTGGCATGGGCAAGTAAATAAGGGTCATTGAGTAGTGCTTAAGGCTTCTTTTCTTTTTTGTTGACCAATCTTCTTTGTCTACAATTCGCAGGTACCACTTCTAGTAGCAATACAATGGTAGCTCCCACAGATGGCAACCCTGACAGTAAACATATGAAAGACAATATTGAAGAGAAGTAAGTATCTGCTCAAGGAGCAGTTCTTAGTTGAATTAGAGGAATGTTTGGTAGCTATTATACATGTTTGCATCTCGATGGCTGCAGGTATTGCCTACATTGCAGGAAATGCCTGACTGTAAGATTTAAGCAACATATCTGGAGTAATATTTGGGATTAACAGCAGCAACTTCAATTGTAATTTGAACTTGAAAAGCTGTAGAAGGAACTGAATACATGAAGGGACCAATCCAGGTCAGGGTTGGCATTGCTGGAGCTGAAGAAACTTGCAAAGTAATGAAGGCAGTTTTGAAGGTCCCTGCAAGTTTGGGCATATGCTGTAGGGCTGTCTGTCACCTCCCCAAGGTAGCTGCTATTTAATGAGATTTTACTAAGTACATCTTGGACTTGCCAGGAGAAAAAAAAATTATAAATTTATCTAGAAACTGCCTGGAAATTGTACTTTTAGTACTCTCACTGCTGTGGTTTCTTTGTAGTGCATCACATTAACAAAGTAGAATCTTAGACTGTGTGTGCAAATGTCTGTGCCAGATCAGGCAGAATCACAGAATGGTTTAGGTTGGAAGGGGCCTTAGAGATCATCTACTCCAACCTCCCTGCCATTTGCAGGGACACCTGATTCTATAATTCTGTGAAACTAGACTCAGCTGCTCAAGGCCTCATCCAGCCTGGCCTGAACACCCCCAGGGAGGAGGCAGCCACAACCTCCCTGGGCAGCCCATTCCAGAGTCTCACCACCCTCCTACTGAAGAACTTCTTCCTCAGCTCCAGTCTAACCCTGCTCTCCCTGAGCTTCAAACCATTCCCCCTTGTCCTGTCTCTAGGCACTCTGGTGAAAAGTCCCTCTGCAGCCTTCCTGTAGGATCCCTTCAGGTATTGGAAGGCAGCTCTAAGGTCCCCCTGGAATCTTCTCCAGGCTGAACAGCCCAAGCTCCCTCAGCCTATCCTCATAGCAGAGGTGCTGCATCCCTTGGATCATCTTTGTGGCCTTCCTCTGGACTCACTCCATCAGCTCTGTGTCCTTATTTTAATAAAGACACCACAACTGGAGGTGGTATTTGAGGTGGGGTCTAAGCAGAGCAGAATCAAGGGGCAGAATCCCCTCTCTTGCCCTGCTGCCTACACTCCTCTGGACGCAGTCCAGCACACAGCTGCCTGCTGGGCTGCATGAGGGCACTGCTAGCTCTTGGAGAGCTTCTCAGCAATCAACACCCCCAAGTATTATTTTGCCTAAGAGTGAGAATAACTTATGTATAATGGTAACAAGTACTTCAATCTACTTAAATGTTAATGAAAATGGTCTAACAAATATAATTTAGAGTGGATTATCTCTTTGAATCTCTTTATCTGGCATTGCTACAGGAGGTGTATCTTCCACAGCTGAGATGCTTTGGCATCTTACTGATTGTCCTTGTGCAATGGAACATTTTTTGCATAACAAGTTAGTTTTGTTGAGATGCAGTTTTATTGAGAGGCTGATTCATTTTTGTCACAGAGTATCAGTTCCTAGTGCTGCTTTATTTGTTTCCACAGCTATGTGCATCTGGACATCTACAGCGGGTTGAACAGTAACCTAAACCGCCAGCACCACAGACTGGAGTCTCGCTACAGCAGCAGCTCTGGAGGATCATATGAAGAGGAAAAAAGTAATATTTTGATTTTAAAGCACTTCTGTGGGTCAAAACTTTCACAGCTTAGTGCCATGGTCTAGTCAGGGTTAAGTGATTGGTTGGACTTGATGATCTCGGAGATCTCTTGAACCTGATTGATTTTGTGATTCAGTGCTAAGATCAAAGAATGTACAACAAAAAGCATGTTTTCAAATCAGTTTATGCCATCCCCACAGATCATGCCTATTTCCTCAACATTCCACAACCTTCAGCAAAAGTATTAAGTGCCTCATCCAGTCTCTTCTTAAACACCTCCAGGGATGTCGACCCCACCACCTCCCTGGGCAGCACATTCCAGTGGGCAATTGGAATATTCCTATTCCAATGAATACTGCTATTAAAGTCTGGCATGGATTTGGGTACAGCAGAATATGCAAGGAAGATAATGAGCTTTCTTTCCTTCCCTTGTCCTCTGGAATGAATCAGAGAGTCACAGAATCACAGAATGGGCTGTTATCTAGTCCAGCCCCCTCTGCAGTCAGCAGCGACATCCTCAATTAGATCAGGCTGCCCAGAGCTCTGTTGAGCCTCACCTTGAATTCATTTCCAGGAATGGAGCCTCAACTACCTCCCTGGGCAACCTGTTCTAGTGTTCCACCACACTCATGGTGCAGAACATGCTCCTAACATCCAATCTAAATCTACTCTTCTCCAGTTTGAGGCCATTGCCCCTCATCACTACAGGCATTTGTAGCTGGAGTGGCTACAATACTGGGCTTCCATTCTAACTGTATATAACAATGTGAATTCAGTGAGTTGAAGCTGTACAATTCAATCATAATGTATAAAAACAAAGCCACAATTACATCTGGGATGCTTGATTGTCCCATGATTTGTTGTTTACACTTTCAGTTGCTTTCTGAACTTCAACAGCAATTTCAAGTATCATCAAAATGGTACTTTCTGAGGAAAACAGTCTAAAAAACCAGTCTAAACAGTATTTATTTGTACAAGCATGTCAGCATCATGTCCTAAGATATCCTCATGCAGCTCTAGACACATTTTTCTGCTTTGGAATACCAATGGTGAATTGTGAACGCTTTCACAAATGAAGCAGTTTTATTCTGCCTTCTTTGCCAGTACCAACACCAAAGATAGATAGAAGGTTAAGCAGAAGGAACAGGAGAGAGGTCAGCAGGGGCAAGGTGAGGTGAATGAAGCAAAGATGGTGGAAAAAGTAACAAAGTTAAAAAGTAGAAGTAAAGTGCTTTGAAATGATAGCACTCCTTGGCCTGGTATTTAAACAATGAAGTGCAAAACCTTATGAGAAGCCAGAGCAGAGGAAAGTGTAGCAACAACACAGGAGCTCTTTAAGCTCTTCAGGCTTTTGTGTTTTGGGTGGGTTTTTGTGTGATCTGTGGTGTTTTTCCTGAGGTGCAGAGATAAGGAAAGAGACAGGAATCTGTCCTGAAATGCCATATACTTTTGGAGACTCCCTTAATACAGACTTGTTAGCTGTGGCTACTTTTGTACTAGTGCCTAAGATATTAAATCATCTTGACAATGCTAGGGAAAGCTAAGAGGGTCATGTAATCAGGCAAAAAGGAGAACAGTGGTCAAAGAGTAAATGAGGCATTACATTAATGGGCATGCTTGCTTGAAACTCTTGTTTGAGTTAACAAGCTGCTGGCAATTAAAATGACTTTGTGCTTTAGCCCTGCATGGGATTATTTCATGCATTCCAGTTTGATCTGGGTCATAATAGTGCTCCCACAAACTGTCGTCTTAGCTTTCCCTCAGGTTTTTTTCACTGACACTTGATTTGCTACCAGGTCACTTGTTTGGGTATGGTAGAGCACATGACACAGTACTGCCTTTTCCTCACTGTAAATTTCTGCATTGCATGTCAGTGTGTCCCATGCTGTATTGAAGCCACAGACTCCATTAGCATCTCCTTATGCACTCCTTACTCACAGAATCACAGAATGTTTCCCCATATGTTTAAGCCCAGGCTGAATGAGGCTCTGGCCAGCCTGCTCTAGTGTGGGGTGTCCCTGCCCATGGCAGGGGGGTTGGAACTAGATGATTCTTGTGGTCCCTTCCAACCCTGACTGATATTATGATACTATGATATGCCCCAGCATTATCTGACACTTAGAACAGGTGGAGTTTTGCTAGTGACACCTATGAAGAGGTGCTTCTGAGAAATACTTCCATAGCTTATAATGAAGTGCAGCTATTCAAATTCATTTCAGTACCATCACACAGAATCACAGAAACATTCAGGTTGGAAAAGACCCTGTGATCATCGAGTCCAACCATTAACCCTACTCTACAAGGTTCACCCCTAAACCATAGCCCCAAGCACCACATCCAAATGACCTTTACACACATCCAGGGTTGATGATTCAACCACCAGGATGTGGTTGAATTTTGAGCCCCGGCCTTGATTCTTTGACACGAGGTTTGAAATGCAAGGACATTATATTAGATCACTTTGCCTTGTTTTCCTTATGTGCATCCCATGTACCCTATGTGCATCCATTGTTATGATGAATGCACTCAACTGTCCAGAATCATGCTCATGCAAAAAGTAATAACCACTTTTCTTTGCTGTTTTGTTTCCTTGTACAAAACCAACCACCCTGTATCCAACTACTTGCTGTGAATAGGATAGGATAGGATAGGATAGGATAGGATAGGATAGGATAGGATAGGATAGGATAGGATAGAATAGAATAGAATAGAATAGAATAGAATAGAATAGAATAGAATAGAATAGAATAGAATAGAATAGAATAGAATTAACCAGCTTGGAAAAGACCTTTGGGATCATCAAGTTCAACCTATCACCCAACACAATCTCATCAACTAAACCATGGCACCAAGTGCCTCATTCAGGCTCAAACACTTCCAGGGATGGTGACTCCACCACCTCCCTGGGCAGCACATTCCAATGGCCAATCTCTCTGGGAAGAACTTCCTAACACCCAGCCTAAACCTCCCCTGGCACAGCTTGAGGCTGTCCTCTTGTTCTGTTGGAGGTTGGTTATAGCTGGTTCCCTGCTCTCCTAGATCTCACACAATCACAGAATGTTGAGGGTTGAAAGGGACCTCCAGAGATCATCGAGTCCAAGCGCCCCTGACAGGGCAGGCCGCACAGGAGCACATCCAGGCGGGTTTTCGAAGTCTCCACAGAAGGAGACTCCACAACCTCTCAGGGCAGCCTGCTCCAGGGCTTTTCAAGAATTTAAAAATACTTGTTTAGAAGAGTGTATAATACAGAAACACACATATGTTTTCTTCTGGTTTCATTATCTGTTGTGTTAGGTGACTCAATGCCTCTGTATTCCAACTGGCGGTTGAAAGTGATGGAGCACAATCAAGGAGAGCCTCTACCCTTCCCACCTACTGGAGGTTGCTGGTCACCACTGGTGGATTACTTGCCTGAAACTTCTCCTCCTGGCATGTCTCTTCACAGGTAACTGTTTTAACAGCACTGGTGGCAGTTCATGGTGATTTGAGCTGCACAGCTACAGTAATTTAAAGCTAGGAGACTGCAAGACAGAAGGCAGAACATTTGTCTTCTGTGATTTTACTCAGGGCTAGCAGTTACAGATTCTGATTTGGAGGTGTAAAGTTTTTCTACATAATGAGCATTCATCTTTGCTTTTACAATACAACTTTGTGGATGTTTATAGACTTCCCAATACTGGTTAGTAGCATATGAAGCTCTTTGCAGCTTTTAATGAAGTTCATGTTATGTTAACCTAACAAAAATGTTTGTTGTTGTTTGTAGATGCAATATAGCAGTGATCCTTCTGACTGACTTGATAGTTGACCACAGTGTGAAGGTGGAATGGGGAGGATATTTACATCTTCTGCTTCATGCAATTTTCATAGGTAACTAAATATGTCTAATAACTTAGAAGTTGTAGCTGGTTATCTAGCTGCTTTTTTCCACATTCAGCTTAATGCTTGCCATTGCACTGAAATCTCATTAGTTTGTTAATATTTACTATAACTTAAAATCCAGTTAAATATCTTTCAGCTTGATTAATGTGAATATAGTTATAAGGGGTTTAGAGTCATAGAATCATAGAATGGTTTGGGCTGGCAGGGATTTCCAAAGGTCATCTAGTCCAACCCCCTCTGCAGTGAGGAGGGACATCCTCCACTAGATCAGATTGCCCAGAGCCCTGTTGGGCCTGTCTCCAGTATCTCCAAGGACTGGGATTCAACTACCTCCCTGGGCAACCTATTGCAGTGTTCCAGCACCCTCATGGTGCTGAACTTGTTCCTAACATCCAATCTAAATCTCCTCTAATTCCAAACCATTGCCCCTCATCCTGTCACTGCAGGCCTTTGTGAACAGTCCCTCTTCAGCCTTCTTGTAGCCCCCTTCAGATACTGGAAAGCTGCTATTAGATCTTCCCAGAGCTTTCTCTTCTCCAGGCTGAAGAACCCCAGCTCCCTAAGCCTGTCTTTGTAGCAGAGGTGTCCCAGCCCCCCGATCATTTTTGTGCCCTCCTCTGGACCTGTTCTTCTGTTGGAGCCACTTTCACCTCTTTCTCTTTGTAGAAGACAGGAAAATTCTGGGGTTTTTTTCTTTCCATTTCTCAGTGTAGTCATTTTTATACAGAGCACAGATTAAGTGGTTACTGCTGTGGGAGGAACAAGTTGCAACAGTCAGTTCAACTCTGTGCTTTTGGTTTTATATTGAAACACTGAAAAGAAGTTGTTTAATGAATTACAAATCAATGATTTGGTAAAGTATAACAGACCAGTCTGAAGAGTGCTGGGTGTTAAATGATTTAATTCAGCATGTTCTTTGGAATGTCACTAAGCTTTGCCATTTCCATTTTCTGCTAGGTTTTGACCACTGTCACCCAGAAGTCTATGAGCATTGCAAACGGCTGCTTTTGCATCTACTGATAGTGATGGGATCTGGCAGTAATGTCCAGTCTGTTGCCTCTGTCCTACTCAGAAACAGAGAGTTCAATGAGTCCAGGGTGCTTACTGTCAAGCAAGCTACACATCTAGATTACACTTTCACAGGTAGGCTTTAGATGTGTGGAGTGTTGCTTGGCAAAATGCCATGGAAAATGATCTTTTCTTCCAGAAATGTTTTAAATGTCTGTTATTTCTCATGTTTCCCTAAGCCCTTGGCAATAGAATTTGTTTCTTGAGATTATAATTAAGTCAAAATTCACAGAATCATAGACCTCAGAGATCAAGTCCAACCTATTACCTAATACCTAACACCTCCTGACAGCTAAACCATGGCTCCAAGTGCCACATCCAATCCTTTTGTGAACACCTCCAGGGATGGTGACTCCACCACCTCCCTGGGCAGCAGATCCCAATTGACAATTACTCTGTCTGGGAAGAACTTTCTCCTCACCTTGAGCCTAAAATTCCCCTGGCACAGGTTGAGACTGTGTCCTCTTGTTCTGGTGCTGCTTGCCTGGGAGAAGAGACCACCCCCCACCTGTCTACAACCTCCCTTCAGGTAGTTGTAGAGAGAAATTCATAGTATCATAGTATCATTCAGGGTTGGAAGGGACCACAAGGATCATCTAGTTCCAACCCCCCTGCCATGGGCAGAGACACCCCACACTAGATCAGGCTGGCCAGAGCCTCATCCAGCCTGAGCTTAAACACCCCCAGGGATGGTATGATTCATGTTAGCACTTTCTGCTCAGTCATAGGAGTTGAATGATTGAAAGGGATTGAAAACCATAGAGGGGGCTCATTCATTTTGATCTGTAATATGGTTGTTTTTATGATGCCCATGGCAATGAAAACCCTATAAGATACATCTCTTACTTGTTTATAACAGTTTTCCTGACTCTTTTCAGCTGCATTTGCATTATTCAACAGGTTACCAGAATACTCTTTTGAGATACTAACTTGTAATGTTCACTTTAACAAGATTGTAACATAGAGGAAATGCTATTTTCCATGTGTGTCTTTCTCAAAGGGATATTTAGAGGGTAGGAGCCTTAGTTTCTAAATGTGAAATAGTTGATTTTTCAGTATTTCATAGTATTTCAGTAGGTGGCAGCCTGCTGCTATAAAATCTGTTCTGTGTTGTTCACATCAGAAGTGGTTCTGTCACTAACCAAACATATTCATCTGTTTTGTTAATTGGATATTCATAGCGATCAGAGATTAAAAAATGGGCATAGGCAATAAATTATGTGTAAAACCTGTTCACAGAACTTCACTGTTGCACCTATGTGGTGACTTACACAACCCACTCCATCCCTAATTTTTCCAGCTGTGGGTAAAACACAGTATTTTGTTGTTACTAAAACAAAAATGTCTGATAGAACCTGGAATAAGATCAGCATCAAACGTTTCCAGATGATGCTTAAAATAACTTGATGGTGATGAGTATGCATAGTATCTGGTGAGTACCTGATGATGAGTATGCATAGTATGGTCTGGGTTGGAAGAGACCTCCAAAAGTCAGCCAGTCCAACCCCCTCTGCACTCAGCAGGGACATCCTCCACTAGATCAGGTTGCCCAGGGCCCTGTCCAGCCTTACCTTGAATATCTCCAGGGATGGGGCCACAACCATCTCCCCAGGCAACCTCTTCAAGTGTTCCACTACCCTCATGGTAAAGAACTTGTTCCTAACATCCATCCTAACATCCTGTTGTGCCTAGCACAAGGTGAGACAAGCTGTTCCATTTTCTTTGAACCAGTCCAACTCTTGGGACTCTGTAGAGTGAAAACTTGTGGTGGCTGTCAGAGAATCTCAAGCTTATCTACAGTTGTTACAGAGGTGCTAGACCCACTTTTCCTTGCCAAGTTTACTTTCTCCCAGCACTTCTTGGATAGAAGAGTAGTGTGTAGTGTTAGTGCTTTTGCATTTGATTGCCTGATGCTTCTTTACACAGAGACAAAAATCTTAGAGGAGCAAGACTGAGCTCACTTCAGAGGAACTCTGTACAGCCAGAGGAGCTCTGCTTAGGTTTGCCCTGACTAGCTAATACTTAGTGTTTATTGGTTTAAAGTGCTGTCATTTACACTGAGACTGAGTTCTAACCAAGAAAGCAACATCTGCACATTATTGGGAAGCAGTTTGTGTCATTTTCCTCAGCTGATTAAGGTGAGATGCCTCAGAAGCCAGTGAGCTGTTGTGTTACTGCTACAAACTCAAGCATAATGCAGTGGATTTAAAAAGGGATCCAGCAGTTCCTTGCTGAGGAAGACTTTGCCTATGTCAGATTGCATTGAAATGATTGCATCCATTACATTATTCTCAATACATTGACTAAGTTGCTGGGGGAGGGGTTAAGGGTTAGTTTTCCTTTTTATGTACTTAATATTAACTGTCAACCTAAGAGCACAATAATCATCTTGGTTTTATTCCAGCAGGTGTTCATGATTTTATACCTGACTACCAGCCCTCCCCAATGACAGACTCAGGGCTTAGTTCAAGTTCTACCTCTTCTAGCATCAGTTTAGGAAATACAAGTGCTGCCATTTCTCATCTGCAAACCACAATCCTCAATGAGGTTGACATTTCAGTAGAGCAGGATGAAAAAGTGAAAACTCTCATAGAATTTATTACCTCAAGGTAAGATTTCAGTTCTCATTTTTCTCCAGACCTGCATTTTGTGGAAATATGTTTGTTTAGCAACCATTTTTCTCCCTTTGCCTCTGTTTTATCACCAGAAAGAGATAGTTTAATTCTGAAGTGGGTTTATGTTCCACAGTCTATGAACAGCTCTAACTTAGCAATAATTTCAAATCATTCCAGCTACCCTTTCATATCCTAAGTGTTTAAAAGCCTTTTGCCATGCTGTGTCACAGACCATTCACAGAATGTTAGGAGTTGGAAAGGGTCATGAAAGATCATTGAGACCAACCCCCCTGCGAGAGCAGGATCACCTGGGGCAGGTCACACAGGAACACATCCAACTGGGTTTTGAATACCTCCAGTGAAGGAGACTCCCCAGCCTCTCTGGGCAGCCTGCTCCAGGGCTCTGGCACCACCACAGGGAAAAAGTTTTTCTTTATGTTCCCATGGCACCTCCTCTGTTCCAGCTTGCACCCATTGCCCCTTGTCCTGTTATTGGACATCCCTAAGCAGAGCCTGCCTTTGTCCTCCTGCCACTGCCCTGCACATCTTTATCAACAGGACTGAGATCACCCCTCAGTCTCCTCCAAGCTAAAGAGCCCCCAGGTCCTGCAGCCTGTGCTCATGAGGGAGATGTTGCACTCCTGTCAGCATTTTTGTGGATTTAGACTGGACTATTTCAGGCAGTGCCTTGAGGTCCTTCTTGACCTGAGGGGCCCAAAACTGGACACAATATTTCAGGTGGGGCCTTACCAGGCTATTCAAAACTAGGAGTTTGTGGCAAAGAACATTTGTAAAGTTACAAACAATTGTGGTAGAGGTTTGTGAGAGTGCATATAAAGCTTTCAAGACTGTGCAAATCTGAAATGCCACCTGTTTCCCAAAGCTTTTGGTTGTTACTACTAATGCTTTACATCAGCCTAAATTTGGAATGGCATGGTGGATTGAAGGGAAGCAAGTGGCAAGAAAGGAGATGCTTTCAAGAAGTCTGTAGTGGTGTTAGTTGTACTAAATGTTCTCTAACAGAGGACATCACTTCCTAAGCTTATTTCAGTTGGATCTGATATATTCCTTGTCACTTCCTCTGATACTCTATTATAGAACATTGGGCAGTTGACAAACTTCTTTCCAATTTGTGTCTGCAGTTCTAAATGCTTTATTTTGTTCTTTTGCAATTAACCTTAGGGTTAAAATGACACTGAGAATCCTAGAATTGTCAGGGTTGGAAGGGACCTCAAGGATCAGCCAGTTCCAACTCCCCTGACATGGGCAGGGACACCTCACACTACAGCAGGTTGCTCAGAGCCACATCCAGCCTGGCCTTCAAAACCTCCAGGGCTGAGGCTTCCACCACCTCCCTGGGCAACCTGTGCCAGTGTCTCACCACCCTCATGGGGAAGAACTTCTTCCTAATATCCAATCTGAATCTACTCACTTCTAGTCTTACTCCTTCCCCCGCAAGTCCTATTGCTCCCTGACACCCTACAAAGTCCCTCCCCAGCTTTCTTGTAGCCCCCTTCAGATACTGGAATAAAAATGCTGATGACAAAGGCTGTGGTTTATATTCTCTTTGTTTTTTATATTTCTAGGAAAAGAGGCCCACTTTGGAATCATGAAGATGTTTCAGCAAAGAATCCTAATATCAAGAGTGCTGAACAGTTAACTGTGTTTCTAAAGCATGTGGTGTCTATATTTAAACAGTCCAGCTCAGGTATGTTGGAGAACAGTTGATCCAGAATACAGTATCCCAAGTCTGCAAATGAAATGAATATTTCTGGGATGCCTTTAAATTTACAGATTAGCTGTGAAATCACTCTGAATGATTGCTTGCTGCATCTAAATAATAGATTTTTCTTATCTATTGCATACTTGAACTAAAATTAGGGAATCATAGAATGGCTTGGGTTCAAAGGGACCTCTTAGATCATCTACTCCAGCTTCCCCACCATGGGCAAAGATATCTCTCAACTAGACTCAGCTGCTCAAGGCCTCATCCAACCTGGCCTTTATCACCCCCAGGGAGGAGGCAACCACAATGTCCTTGGGCAGCCTGTTCCGGATTCTCACAACCCTCCTACTGAAGAACTTCTTCCTAAGCTCCAGTCTAACCCTGTTCTGCCTCAGCTTCAAACCATTCCCCCTTGTCCTGTCTCTAGACACCCTGATGAAAAGTCCCTCTGCAGCCTTCAGGTATTGGAAGGCAGCTCTAAGGTCCTTTAAGAGTCTTCTCTTCTCCAGCATGAATACCCTCAGCTCCCTCAGCTTATCCTCCTAGCAGAGGTTCTTCAGCCCTTGGATTGTCTTTGTGGCCCTCCTCTGGACTCACTCCAACATCTCTGTGTCCTTCTTATTATGGGGACACCAGAACTGTACACAGTATTACTGAAATAGAATGAGGTATTAAGAATATTATTTTACCTCATTCTATTAAGAATGAGATCAAATACCTTAATAATTTCTGGTGTCCATTTAATATTCAGATGATTAATATTTTATTCTCTGCAAGCCTCTCCAGTGTTAAGTGTTAGGAAATGCAAGTCTGCATGCCTGGAAAGGTCTTTGAGAGTAATGTAATACTGCTTGAGAAGAGCATGGAAGATGACAGTATTAGGCATGGCTTTGGTAATTGACTCTTCATTAAATTCTGATGGTTTGGGGTTTCATAAATCATTGTGTGGCTCCTGTCTTTGCTTTGGTAGGAGGATTTCAGCTGGAGCACCGCCTCAGTGAAGTTGCTTTGCAAACTGCGCTTTCCTGCTCCTCTCGACATTATGCTGGGAGGTCCTTTCAGATTTTCAGGGCTCTGAAGCAGCCTCTTACTGCATCTACACTTTCTGACGTTCTCTCCAGACTAGTAGAAACTGTTGGAGATGCAGGAGAAGAAGCTCAGGTATTTAATACATCTCCCCTACTTTATCAGAACGCTGTCTGCCTAAATGCCCTACCTGGGTCATTATTTTGAGAACACTGGAAAGCAATTTTTTACTGAGTTGCTTCTTGTTTTTAAATGAAGATTGTTTCAAATATCAGAACAGTTTTGATTGTGACACTTTCTGGTTAAATGATGGAAAAAAGGAGCTGCACACACTTGGTGCCATGGTTTAGTTGATTAGATGGTGTTTGGTGATAGGTTGGACTTGATGATCTCAAAGGTCTTTTCCAACCTGGTTAATTCTGTATTCTGTATTCTGTATTCTCTTCTGCAGCAGTAAGAACATCCAGAGTTTGATGCAGGTTTCCTGAAAACACCTTCTCTTTTGTAGCTAGCAAATCTTGAGGTCATAGAATCACAGAATCAACCAGGTTGGAAGAGACCTCCAAGATCATCCAGTCCAACCTATCACCCAACCCTATCCAATCAACTAGACCCTGGCACTAAGTGCCTCACCCAGGCTTTTCTTGAAGATCTCCAGGGACTCCACCACCTCCCTGGGCAGCACATTCCAATGGCAAATCACAATAATTTAGGTTTTCCTTCAGTAAGAACTTAAGCTGATAAAGTGTTTAAAAGCATCCAGCTTACTGTTACTGTACACCTAAAGAAGTGGATCTGATCTTCTGATAGTGCAAAATGAGAGTCAAAGTGGCTCTGTCAATTCCATTCTGAAAAAGAATATCAAACCAGACTTGAGTTTTTTCCTGTCTTGGAGCTATGTGGCTTCTTGGAGCTCTCTGATCAGGATTATAGAATAGAATAGAATAGAATAGAATAGAATAGAATAGAATAGAATAGAATAGAATAGAATAGAATAGAATAGAATAGAATAGACCAGACCAGACCAGACCAGGTTGGAAGAGACCTTCAAGATCATCGCGTCCAACCTATCATCCAACACCATCTAATCAACTAACCCATGGCACCAAGCACCCTGTCAAGTCTCCTCCTGAACACCTCCAGTGATGGCGACTCCACCACTGGAGGTGTTCTAATTGAAGCATGAAACAACAATTTAGTTACTGCTTTTACATTTTTTATATCACTGCTCAGTAAATGTTTTGTGGTGTTGCATAATTTATAATGACCTGCTGGCTCTCCTCAGGGTTTTGTCATAGAACTGCTTCTGACCTTAGAGTCTGCTATTGATACCTTGGCTGAAACCATGAAGCATTATGATCTGCTTTCTGCCCTTTCTCAGTAAGTTCTTTTATTTACACATGTTTTTAATTATACATTTTTAGACATGTGAGTTGTTCAAGATCTCTGTTACAAAGGTAATGAAATAATTTTGTCTTGTCCTTGCAGAATAGTTGTATCCCTACAGCAAAATTGCTTGCTCTCTTGTGTTTTTTTCTATCTGCCTCAAGCAAACTCCTAACAATCTAGATTTACTGAAAAGGATTTCTGCTACCATTCCAACATCACAGAATCACAGAATTTCAGGGGCTGGGAGGGACCTCAACAGCTCATCCAGTCCAACCTCCCTGCCAGAGCAGTATCACCTACACCAGATTACACAGGAATGCATCCAGGAGACTCTTGAATATCTCCAGAAGGGGAGACTCCACGACCCCCCTGGGCAGCCTGTTCCAGGGCTCTGTCACCCTCACAGGGTAAAAATTTTCCTCATACTTACATGCAACTTCCTATGCCTCAACTTCCACCATTGCCCCTTGTGCTGTCACTGGGCATCACCCAGCAGAGCCTGGCTCCAGCCTCTCAGGACTCACCTTTACATCTTTATAAACATCGATGAGGTCACCTCTCAGGTCTCCTCTTCTCCAAGCTGAAGAGACTTCAGCTCCCTCAGTCTCTCCTCATACAGAAGATGTTCCACTCCCTTCATCATCCTCATGGCTCTGTGTTGGACTTTTTCAAGCAGTGCCCTGAGCTCTTTCTTGAACTGAGGGGCCCAGAACTGGACACAATATTCCAGGTGTAGCCTCACCAGTACAGAGTAGAGGGGGAGGAGAACCTCTCTTGACCTACTGGTCACACCGCTTCGATTCCACCCCAGAATGGCATTGGCCTTCCTGGCCACAAGAGCACACTGCTGGCTCATGGTCATCCTTCAATCCACCAGGACTCCCAGGCCCCTTTTCCCTTCACTGCTCCCCAGCAGGTCCATCCCCAACCTATACTGGTGTATGGAGTTGTTCCTTCCCAGGTGCAAGACTCTACACTTGCCCTTGTTGAGCTTCATCAAATTTCTCCCTGTTCAGCTCTCCAGCCTGTCCAAGTCTTGCTGAATGGCAGCACAACCTTCTGGTGTGGCAGCCACTACACCCTGCTTGGTGTCATCAGCAAACTTGCTGACAGAGGGCAGAATCTCACCACCCTCCTACTGAAGAACTTCCTCCTAATCTCAAGTCTAAGCCTACTCTCTCTTAGCTGCAAATCATTCCCCCTTGGCCTATTTCTAGACACCCTGATGAGAAGTCCCTCTCCAGCCCTCCTGTAATTCTTCTGGTGTTCTGTGACTGTAACAAACAGGTTTGGTAGCAGAGCTAACAAGATGCTCCAGTCTTGTCCTTATGCCAGAAGGATGTAAGTACTCTGTACTTTCATATATGATAATCCTCTTACAGTGAAGAAGCTCAGCACTCACTGTGTGCCTCTCTGTGTGGTTAGTGTAGCAGCTTCTTCTCTCCCTTTTTACTAGGCTGTGTGCTGTTAAAATATTTTGCATGGAATAATGTGTAACGTTGAGTTTTTATTTTAGAACCTCATACCATGAGTCTGTGATGGGAAACAAGTATGCAGCTAATAGGAAAAGCACTGGACAGATCAATCTAAGCACAAGCCCCATGAATAGTGGCAGTTGTTTGGGATACTACAGCAATACAAGGAGTAATTCCCTGAGACTGAATTTAATCAGCGAGCGGAGAGGCGACCGGCGGCGGAGCAACACACTGGATATAATGGATGGAAGGATAAACCACGGTGGAAGCTTGGCCAGGACTAGAAGCCTTTCCTCCCTGAGAGAGGGAGGCATGTATGATGTGCAGCCCACTACTGACCCTGTCAACTTGATGGCCACCATATTTTGGATTGCAGCTTCGTTGCTGGAGTCAGACTATGAGTATGAATACCTGTTGGCTCTCAAGCTGCTCAACAAGCTTCTCATCCATTTGCCTTTGGATAAGCCAGAGAGTCGGGAAAAGATAGAAAAGGTGCAGAGTAAACTGAAATGGAATAACTTCCCAGGCCTTCAGCAGCTCTTCCTCAAAGGCTTTACTTCAGCATCCACCCAAGAAATGACAGTTCATCTCCTCAGTAAACTCATCACAATCTCCAGGCATGCTTTGGTGGATCCTTCTCAGTTAGCAGGTATCTTCAGTAAATGCACGGGTAACGAAGAGACGTTTTTCTATCAAATTAACTATAATCAATCATCATCAGTAGCAATTCTGTATTGGCCATCAAAAAGCCCCACCTTGAGTTAAATGCTTTTTGCACTTGTCAATGTTGCACCACTAGATAGTGGGAATACACTGCAGACTGTGAATATCTGCCCAGAAATACTGCCCTTAAGCTTTCTGTGTTGACTCTGAAGTTACTTGCAAGTGAGTTTTAAGAGCACCTTTATTATTTTGCATATCTTGTGATAACTATTTCAAGCATTTACAGATTTTAGAAACAAGCAGACTCTTCTGCCTAAACCTATCCAGCTTCATTAGATTTTTGCTTAATTGGTCTGGTGATGATTTTATTTTCATCTTGTGCAAACACGCTCTGTATACATGCACACTTAGATACATGTATGTGTATTTATCATGTATCATAGTATCACAGTATCAGTCAGGGTTGGAAGAGACCACAAGGATCATCTTGTTCCAACCCCCCTGCCATGGGCAGGGACACCCCACACTAGATCAGGCTGGCCACAGCCTCGTCCAGCCTGGGCTTAAACACCTCCAGGGACAGGGCCCCAACCACCTCCCTGGACAACCTATTCCAGGGCTTCACCACTCTCATGGGGAAGAACTTCCTCCTCACCTGCAGTCTGAATCTCCCCACCTCCAGCTTCATTCCATTCCCCCTAGTCCTGTCACTACCTGAGATCCTGAGAAGTCCCTCCCCAGCCTTTCTGTAGGCCTCCTTCAGATACTGGAAGGCCACAATTAGGTCACCTTGGAGCCTTCTCTATATGTATTTATCTGTGTCGTGCTGTGTCTTAAATACCATATAACTCCACATTATACTGTCATATTAAGCTTCTTTAGGGATCATATAACTGTGTTTATGTATGTCTTTAGGATTTCCCTTAAACATCTTGTGCCTACTTCCTCATCTGATCCAACATTTTGATAACCCAACTCAGTTTTGTAAAGAAACAGCTGACAGGATAGCAAAGGTATGTAAAACAATGAACCTAAAATGAACCTCATTCATGATCCAGGACTTTATGCCACCATTGTTTCTGTAGTTTTCTGCTCCCTTATGCAGCACTCCTGTGTGATTCTAGTAGTAATGTAGCAATAACATTGGAAGGTGGTATTGTAAAGATGTGGTCCAGTCCTCATTTCTATGGTTGGACCTCGTTTTCCACCTCTGAGTTTCGCTTTGTTAACAAAAGAACACATTTAGTTTATTCTATAAAATGTAAAGAGCAAATCTCCTTCTTTGTGACATCAGTTACTTTTCCTTACTTGTCTGTGATTTTAAATGTGAATTTAACCATTTTTTTAAGCACCCTTCCTAGTTTGCTTATCAGGAGGAAGTGATCTTTAACTTTTGGACTGGTAGGCAGAGAAGAAAAGGCAGTGTGTTCTTTGCATTACTTGTATACAGTTGATTAACTTTGGGTTAGTTCTGAACTCTAGTGTCTGGTAGAGAAATTGCATGTTAGACAGCAACAATTTCCAGCCAGGCTGGTGGTGCCCTGGCCTGACAAGCTGTGTTTTAAGTCAGAACATGGAAAGTGGAGTAAGAAAGTGCTGTTTGTCATTGGAGATGCAGTCTCTGGGTGCCCAAACTGTGCTGTGCACGTCACTGACCCGCGTGCAGGCTGTCTCAAAGGAGCCTGATGCAAATCCAGAAATTACTGCTGCCCTTCCAGTACTTGCACAGCTACCTAGGGACATTAGACTGTGTAACTTTAGTAACAATAGTAGATAAATTTGGAGCATGGATGCCAAAGTACCAAAACTCAATGGAGGTGCTGCTTGTGTGATGAGTTCCATTGCAGCTATTAGAGTGCACTGGGGAAAGTGCATCCTGCCTTGTCAATGCTTCAGTTAAAAATGTGTCATTAAATATTCTCATTGCCTTTCAGGTTTGTGCAGAGGAGAAGTCACCAACTCTTGCCAACCTGGCTCACATGATGAGTTTATACAGCACACACAGTTACTCCAGAGACTGTTCTAACTGGATTAACGTAGTGTGTCGCTACTTGCATGACTCTTTCTCAGATGCCACGTTTAACCTCGTAACTTACCTCGCAGAGGTAAATTTTTGATGGAAGGGGATCTCCCATTGACACTCTGTGCACAGCCTTACATTTACTCATTGTCAATCCCTTATTATTCATGATTTTGAATAGTTGGGGCAAGGGGAGGGAAGAGGGAAGCCCATCTTACACAATGAGAGAATCGTATTTAAATGTACTAGGGGATAGAAAAGGAATCAGCACTCAGAGTTTGGAGTGCAGCAATTTAAATGTACCTTGAGATTATAATCCCTCTAATGATAGATCCCTTTCTTTATGATAATAGTGTTTTGTAGTAGATGCCTTCTGTACTGCATGGATACAGTGCCCTCACTGTCATGGTATTTAGTAACGCACACTTCTAAATACAAGTGTAAATAGATACAATACAAGTGCATTTAGTCAAATACATTTAGTGCAAGTCTTAAGAGACCTTTCTCTTTTGTTAAGCCAAGTACACATTTGAAGATGGACTTGTCACAGCTTTTAAAAAATCATTTCCAAGTTCAATTTTGAGTATTGCATGTCATCAAAGATCATTTAAATTATAGCACACCCTCTGAGATTCTGCCAGCCATTCATACAAGAGAATTGCTATTGCCTTTTGAAAAGTAGCTTGTGTGAGAAGCTTGTAGAGCTTCAAATTGATGAGGGTTTTTTTGTATTCTCATTAATGCTATGTACTTACTTTGTTCATAAGATTGTACTTTAAAGCATGGATGTAATTAGTTTTGATGCAGCTTCCAGGTTTCTGCATTTGTATGAACTCTTCTGCGTGCTCAGAAGTGTTTTACCACCACGTGCTGGAGATCTGTGCTAACAAATATGCCAGAATTCAGGGCAGAAAAAAGGGTGAATTAGGGCAGAGAACGTTGTTCTGTTGTGTGTTTTTTAGTCCTAAAGCAAAGTTTTGACAACATGAAGTCATACACTTAAATTTCTCAAAGGGGAAAATCAGTATGTGTGGAAGTTAACTAGATTTTGATGGTTGGCTTCACTGTTTGCTGCCATTAAAAGCCACAATGACATTCTGTATTTTTAACCCTTTTGTTTGTTTGTTTGTTTCTTTTTCTTAGCTGTTAGAGAAAGGGTTATCCAGTATGCAACAATCCTTACTGCAGATTATCTACAGTCTTCTGAGTCATATTGACCTATCCACAGCACCAGTGAAGCAGTTTAATTTGGAAATCATAAAAGTCATTGGTAAATACGTTCAGGTAGGTCCCCTGAAAAATCACAAGAGCTTTTCTGCTTGTTGTCACAGTGGTAGTGAAATTACACTTGAATTTTGGGATGGGGGGGGAGGAGAAATCATTTATTTCAGATACAAAAATAGTTGTTTGAAGTCAGATTTGTAATTTCATTTGTGTTGTAATTTAATTCACCATGTGCTTATGTTTTTGTCCAGTTTGGGCTACATCTTGTGGAATAAGTTGCCTGGGTGAATGTAAACCTAGGTACAGATACAGGCATCTCTCCAGATGTAGTTGGAGGAGATGATCCTGCTTTCCTACACTTCAACTGTTAAAACATTAGGAAATGCTTACTGCTAAATAGTGCACAAATGTCTTATTTAAGTGTATGTGCTTTCAAAATGAAGTTTCACAGTTAAATACACCTTTAAATCACTTGAATGTGCCTGTGAGGAACCTTAAGGTGCACCTTAAACGGGTTTGAGTGCATTTTGTATTAAAAGAAAGTCCCTGAAAGATAACCACTGTGTTTTGCCCTAGGTAGTTTAATCTTTTGTACTCTGAACACAATTCACTGCAAACCTATTTCACAGAAGAAGGTCCTAGCATCTTGCTGAAAGTTGTTTTTATTTTAAATGCCTGGAGCATAAGACCATTTCAGTGCACAACATTCTCTGGTTTGGGGTTTTTCTTCTTCTTCTTCTTCTCTTTTTAACCCTCCTTTTTTTTTTTTCCCCTCCTGAATTCCATTATGGCCAAGTGTATTTCAATCAAATGGTTTAATCATAATTAACCAAGAAAGGTGGTGTTCCCTGGATGTTTTATTATGGATGGACATGTGCTTTAGATATTGTGCTGCTGTCAGAGTGCATGAGGCAAAATGGAGTGATTAGCGTAACCGTTGTCGTTGTGAGCCGACAGCTACTTGCTTTGCCTCCAGCCTTTCTGTGCAAGCCCACACTGCCATGGAATCTGATCTCAATTAGAAGATGTTAGCTATCAAAATAATGGTACTAGCAAAAAAAAAATATATTCCTGAGAAGCCTGTGTATTTTTGATAGCAATGAAGGCTCTGGGGAGACCTTACAGCAGCCTTCCAGTACCTGGAAAGGGTCTATGAGAATGCTGGGAAGGGACTTTTTACAAGGGCTTGTGATGATAGGATGAGAGGGAATGGACTGAAGATGGAAGAGAGCAGCTTTAGACTGGAGATTAGGAAGAATTTTTTTACAGTGAGGGTGGGGAGACACTGGAACAGGTTGCCCAGGGAGGGCATGGATGCCCTACCCTGGAAGTGTTGAAGGCCAGGCTGGATGAGGCCTTGATCAGCCTGGGCTAGTGGAAGGTGTCCCTGCCAGTGCCAGGGGGGTTGGAACTGGATGATCTTTAAGGTCCCTTCCAAACCAAACCACTCTAAGAATCTATGAATTACATGAACTTGCATCAAATCATAGTGAGGGTGGTGAGACACTGGAACAGGTTACCCAGGGAAGCTGCTCCCTGGAGGTGTTCAAGGCTAGGCTGGACAAGGTCTTGAGCTACCTGGTGTAGCGGAAGGTGTCCCTGTCTATGGCAGGGGGGTTGGAACTGGATGATCTTTAAGGTCCCTTCCAAGCAGAATCATTCTGTGAATCTATGGAAAAGATCACAAGTGAGCTTGTCTTGTGTAAATGTGGTGCTTCTAAGCTGATTTATTTTAGTCCTCTGCAGTCACAAGGCATCTTAATCAATTGAAGTTGCTGCAGGATGGTTCAAGTTTGAAGCTACTTTTATTCAAGTTCATGATGCACAGAAATTCATAGAGATTGTTGAAGATTGCCATTATCTTTAAAAAGCATCATGCTAGCTAGACCTTGAAAGTGCTATTTCTATTTTAATGGACAAAATCACAAACATGTCATCCTAATTAAAGAAAAGGGGAAGAACCCCGCCAATATCCTGATAACTTACAAAATGGAAAGCTTTAAGCTTCAAGTACAATCCTAACATTTTCAGGAGTGTGAATCCTAACCCTCCCAAGGAGCTGCCTTTGGTGTAAGTTTCTTCTTCTCCTCCAGTCTCTGTAGTTGAAACTGCTGAGCTATTTACATGACTTTTTGAGGAGAGTGCACTTAACTCAGGGTCTGCTCCAAGTATGAGTATGTTCTCATACTTTTGCCTTGCCTTTTTTAAGCAGTCCATTGGTTTGATACTGTGTAAAAAAACCAAGTGTAAGTGTTTTTGCCTTTTTTTTTATGTGTGAAGATATATAAGGAACAAAATGTTTTTGTCTGTTTAGTATTCAGTTTATTTTGTCCATGAGTGTAGGACAATTAAAGCTTCCAAGAGCTGGAGGTTGTTTTGCTTTTAAATGAGGAATGGAAAAAAAACTAGAAATGGGTAGATTCAGACTGGATGTTAGGAAGAAGTTCTTCCCCATGAGGGTGGTGAGACACTGGCACAGGTTGCCCAGGGAGGTGGTGGAAGCCTCAGCCCTGGAGGGTTTGAAGGCCAGGCTGGATGTGGCTGTGAGCAACCTGATATAGTGTGAAGTGCCCCTGCCCATGTCAGGGGAGTTGGAACTGGCTGATCTTTGAGGTCCCTTCCAACCCCGACAATTCTCTGATTCTAAATGCTATCAGTTTTTATCTTCTGGGGCATGAATTGCAGATACTTCAGACACAGGAAAAAGAGAGTGTATATAGAGGGAGCAAGGCACTTGGTGCTGCTGCTGCTGCGACCTGGAGCTAGTGAGCCTGATGGCTTTGTACCTTTCCACTGCCTCTTTGGCACTTCAAGGTCTAAAGACTTACACCTGTGCTAGCACATGGCAGCCATGGCTAGATCAGAGCTTTGGCTTTGGGGAATGTTGCAATGCCTCAATGTAAAATCCTCCTGTGGCTTGAAAACGGCTGCCTTGTTTGAAGTGACTGTTTGGTGATTTTGTTTGTTGTCACTTAGAGTCCATATTGGAAGGAAGCCCTGAACATTTTGAAGCTGGTGGTGTCTCGCTCAGCAAGCCTTGTTGTACCTAATGATATTCCAAAGTCTTATGGAGGTGATGCAGGTTCTCCTGAGATCTCTTTCACAAAGATTTTTAATAATGTCTCCAAGGAGCTACCTGGGAAGACTTTGGATTTCCATTTTGACATCTCAGAGGTAATTGTGATCCTTCAGTTACAATGCAATAATGGCTTTCCATGGCCAGCTTGGATTTGTTTTCTCATAGCTTTATAGGTTTATCTGTTTTTTTTTACATACATGTAATTAGAGTTACACTGAAAGAGAAACTTGGAATTTATTTATGTTGTGGTTCTGCCTTTTCCCCCTCTTTTAAATGTCAGGACAGTTAATTCCTAAAAGTCAGGAGGATTATTTTCAAGGGTATTTCAGCTGTCAGAGAGCAGGCTAATGCAGTTGGCTGTTGCTTGCAGCATTGTAGGCTTTCATCAAATGAAGGGTTGTGTATTCAAGGGCTGAGAGGATTAAAACCCTGTACTGCAGTTTTGCTGTGACTTAGGAAGAGACAATTTAGAGGGGAGAGAAGGATACAGAATATAGGACCCTCAGTGTGCAATAGACATAACTGGAGAAAAACCTCCCTGTAGTTAAAAAGCACAGCCCTGCCCCCCCCAGTTTAGAACTGAAAGGAATATATTGATAAAGCTGATAGGCTGAGGGAGCTGGGGTTGTTCAGCCTAGAGCAGAGAAGACTCTGGGGTAACCTTAGAGCTGCCTTCCAATACCTGAAGGGATCCTACAGGAAGGCTGCAGAGGGACTTTTCCTAAGTGTGTCTAGCAACAGGACAAGGAGAAATGGTTTGAACCTGAGGGAGAGAGTAGGTTTAGGCTGGATCTTCAGGAAGTTCTTCAGTATGAGGGTGGTGAGACTCTGGAATAGGTTGCCTGTGGAGGTTGTGGCTGTGTCCTCCCTGGGAGTGTTCAAGGCTGGTTTGTATGAGGCCTTGAACAGCTGAGTCTAGTTGAGAGGCATCCCTGCCCTTGTTAGGGAGATTGGAGTAGATGATCTCTGAGGTCCCTTCCAGCCTAAAACATCCTATGATTCTGTGTCTGAAAAGAGCAGTGTAGCCAGATGATTGCAATGTAAGACAGGGATAGGAAAATTCTACAAACTCTAGAAATAATCAAAAGGGCTCCTGGCTGAAGCTGACCCAAGATAATGAAGGGAGATCTAGATATTTTGGGAGAATTACTCAAATTGGTTCCTCAAGGGAGTTTCAGGAACAAGATGAATTCCCACAGCATTTTTGGGATAGGATTTGCGGTCAGCAGGGCTGAACTTGATCTTGGGGGTTTGGAATTGTGCATGTGTTAGTGAAGCTGCTGATCTGTGGGAACAGTCTGTTCATGTCTCTGAATGATTCCACAGAGCAGCTTTGCCCCCACTTAGAATACAGTTGTTTTTAAAATGTGTTTAAAAATGTAACTGGATTGTCAGCATAAAACTTGCACAATTCAAAGAAAACCACAAGTGGGCTGAAGGGCAGCCTGCTGTGTACAGCCTGCTGTGTACGGCCTGCTGTGTACAGCCTGCTGTGTACAGCCTGCTGTGTACGGTCTGCTGTGTACAGCCTGCTGTATTTCCCAGTGTGCTCAGTGGGTTAGGCATGAGCTTCACAGAATGCTTAAAACCAGACAATCTCTCCTACATTTTATATAATACTGCATCCTTGTTCAACATCTTTGTCAGTGACATGGACAGTGGCATTGAGTGCACCCTCAGCAGGTTTGCTGATGACACCAAGCTGTGTGGTGCAGCAGACACGCTGGAGGGAAGGGAGGCCTTCCAGAGGGACCTGGACAGGCTGGAGAGGTGGGCACAAGCCAACCTCATGAGACTCAATAAGAGCAAGTGCAGGGTCCTGCATCTGGGTCGAGGCAATCCCAGGCACAAATCCAGGCTGGGCAGGGACTGGCTGGAAAGCAGCCCTGAGGAGAGAGACTTGGGGGTGCTGGTGGAGGAGAAGCTCAACAGGAGCTCTCAGTGTGCACTTGCAGCCCAGAAAGCCAATCAGATCCTGGGCTGCATCAGGAGAAGTGTGGCCAGCAGGTCGAGGGAGGTGATTCTCCCCCTCTACTCAGCCCTGCTGAGACCCCACCTGGAGTACTGCCTCCAGTTCTGGAGCCCCTATTACAAGAGGGATCTGGAGGTGCTGGAAGGTGTCCAGAGAAGGGCCACGAGGATGATCAGAGGACTGGAGCTGCTCTGCTGTGAGGACAGACTGAAGGAGTTGGGGCTGTTCAGTCTGCAGAAGAGAAGGCTCCCAGGTGACCTCATTGTGGCCTTCAAGTATCTGAAGGGGGCCTATAGGAAGGCTGGGGAGGGACTTCTCAGGATCTCAGGTAGTGATAGGACTAGGAGGAATGGAATGAAGCTGGAGGTGGGGAGATTCAGGCTGGAGGTGAGGAGGAAGTTCTTCCCCATGAGAGTGGTGAAGCCCTGGAATGGGTTGTCCAGGGAGGTGGTTGGGGCCAAGTCCCTGGAGGTGTTTAAGCCCAGGCTGGATGAGGCTGTGGCCAGCCTGATCTAGTGTGGGGTGTCCCTGCCCATGGCAGGGGGGTTGGAACTAGCTGATCCTTGTGGTCCCTTCCAACCCTGACTGATACTATGATACTATGGAATGTATAGCCTGTGGTGCTGTGGATTTGAATTTTAACTAACTATGTATTGTCTTTGCTAGACACCAATTATTGGGAACAAGTACGGTGACCAACACAGTGCAGCTGGTAGAAATGGGAAACCAAAAGTCATTGCTGTCACCAGGAGCACATCTTCAACTTCATCAGGCTCCAATTCAAATGCATTAGTTCCTGTCAGCTGGAAGAGACCACAGCTCTCTCAGGTACATAGTGTCTCAAACACCTATCTGTTGTAGACACTCTTTGTGAATGTATAGAAAAAATAGCTGCTGGAGTGCAATTTGAAGTCAGTGTTGTGTCTGGCAGAAAAATGAGCATAGCATAAACTAAAAGCTAATACTGGTGACAAAAAAGAATGGCCAGAGTCTTTCTAGAGGCTCTCAGCCTGTGAGATGACTACTTAAAAATGCACAAGTTGGACGTTTTCACCTGGATCTCCAGCAGTTATGTTCTTTGTGATGTTCTGTGTGATGTTCTTTGTGTTCTATGTGATGTTCTTTGGTCTGTTTTTCAGAGAAGAACGAGGGAGAAGCTAATGAATGTGCTTTCTCTGTGTGGTCCAGAATCTGGTCTTCCCAAGAATCCTTCAGTAAGTGCTGGTGGGGAATTGGGTTGGATTTTAGGTTCCAGTAGTGACTAATGTGGTTACATTAAGGAGAGAATGGTATCGCTGGTTGGAAGGGGTAGTTTAAAATCCAGCTAGCCTTGACACAAATTGCAGTCTTCACTTGCCCAGCTATCATCATTATAGTGGTACACTAACTGCCACTGGTGCCACCAAACTGGGGGAGGCAGGAGGGCTGCCTCCTGGAGTCAGCCTTCTTAAGCTTTCCAGGAGTTAGAAGGTTTTCCTTCTATTTTTACCCATCTCTGCAGGTTGTATTTTCTTCTAATGAAGACTTAGAAGTTGGAGATCAACAGACCAGTCTTATTTCAACGACAGAAGAAGTGATTCAAGAGGAGGAAGTGGCTGTGGAAGACAATACCAGTGAACAACAGTTTGGAGTGTTTAAAGACTTTGACTTTTTAGATGTTGAATTGGAAGATGCAGAGGTGAGACCTTGGAATTTCTTCTGTGTATTTCCATTTGAGAACATTTTGAAAATTAGGTTGTGTTGGTGCAATTCTGAGGAGTTGGCAGCTCTTCTAACTCATCCAGTTGGGAAGAATTTATGACATGGCTGAACTTACCTTGTCACAAACTTTACAGTGTGAAGTTGTTGCAGATTGGGTGGTTTGGGGCTGAGAGAATTGGGGATTCAGGGAGGGGAGTCAAGTGACTTTCTCTGATAGTGATCTGGACATTATAAGCCAATGACAGGATGAACAGCTGGGTGTCATGCAATGGAAAACTTCATTATGGAACAATATGTGAAGAAAATGGCATAATCTTTGTTCCTGATATGTTTCTACATTTTGAGACCATGAAGGGTAGCTTTCAGAGTTACAAACTGTATGATATTCTCTCTCATTATATATGATTGACTTGGTCACCATAACTGCTTGCATTGACTTCTCTATTGTATCTGCTTTGTTGCAGTTCTATTATATTTCCTCTACTTCTCCTTCTGTCAAAAAAGAGAGAGGGGAGGTAAACCAAAGTGAAGTATTGAGAAATAGTGAGGCTTCAATTAACAGTTGTTACTTGTTTGGGATAAATAAAAGGCTGTAGAGTTTGCTGAAGCTTGGAAGTATGACTAGAAAAGAACTGGGGAGAAGAAGTCAAATCCTTTGTAGTTTCTTTCAGTGCTCTTGTTGCAGTCTGTACAAAATACTGAATTATTAATGGAGACCCTTGCAGGTCAAGAGTCAACAAGCTACTGAGAATATCTGCCTGTCTAAGCACTAAGATTGTTCTTCTCCTGCTCAGTCCAGCCCTTTTCACAAAATTTTGCCTTTTTTTCCCCTTAATACTTGTAGCTTTATCTCACTTTTTCCATGCTTCCTGTGTATTGCTTCACTTCAGCCAATATTTGCATCTTCTAGGGAAAGCACAGGCTCATTATGGTCTGTGACTACACACTATCTATACAAATACAATTTCCTATATGGAATGCAAGTGGCCAAACAGCTCAGCAGTAGTAAAACGTTGCCCTAGATGGGGCCCTGCAGGTAGGATGCCAAAAGCTGCAGACTTTGCCAAACTAAGTTAATCTTAAATCTTCTGTGTTGTTTCAATAGATCATGATGAAGAAAAGACAGTTCCTTTCTCATTACTTGCCTGTGTGCAACATGTAGTGCTGTACTTGAAAGGAAAAAAGCACAGATGGTACAAATTTATGGCCTTACAATATAGATCATGCACTTGATGGGAGAGTTTTGGTATACCTAGTTTTGCACCAAAAATGCTAAGAATTAAACATCAGCAGTGGGAACTGAGGCTATTACTTTAAAGTCTGAGTAAAGGATCAAATTTAAGTGCTTCAACCCACTCTGGAGATGGGATTCTTTAGCTTTGCCATAACCTTTCACTTTGTTTGGAGCAAGAAGACTACAAAATGTTTAGCCTGCTTTTCATCCTTAATGAATCATGGTGATCTCTTACCTTGCTACAAGAGATACTCTGTTAGAGCTGTTTTGGCAGCCCCTACTTGCACATTTGGGGCTGGATGTGGTGTTTTAGTAACTGTAGATTGGCAAAATGAACTGATCAGGTTTCCCAGCAGAGGCAAATTGTTGAAGGTTGACAAAGTGCTTGAGAAAACCTAAGCTCATTATTGTACTTTTGAATGAAAACAACTGGGTTTCAAGACAGGGATTTCACTTAGGATGTTGGATGTTTGAAACCCAAGTATCCCAGCTTTAAAATGTGCAAAGGGGATGGATCCACTGGTTTCAAGATAGGGATTTCCCTTAGTGTGTTGGGTGTTTGCAACCCAAGTATCCCAGCTTTAAACTGTGCAAAGGGGATGGATCCACTGGTTTCAAGATAGGGATTTCCCTTAGTGTGTTGGGTGTTTGAAACCCAAGCATCAGAGCTTTAAAATGTGCAAAGAGAAAGGGTCCAGCTCTTGGTGTTGAGGGTACCTCTCACTGAAAAACTGCCACAGAGGAGCTGGTGAAACAGTTAATGAAGATACCCATTTTTCCTACGTCCTGTATACAATTACTGTTGATGGTGCTCTGTCAGTTGGATGTGGTCAGTTTAGATTCATGTGTGTTAGTTAAAGAATTTCATCTGCTGTTTGTTGGAACAGTTGTTCTCCATGTTCTGCTAGAGCAAATGTATCATGAGCATGCTGGTTTTAGTGTTTTTGTCCTCACTTTGTTTATTTATTTTTCCTACTCAGTCTCCCATTAGAAAGATGAAATTATGTTCAAGTCTAGCTTCTTGGCAAAAGCCTTTTTATTTTTTGTCCCAGAGCTTGAATCAGTCTTTTACTGTTGGCAAATCTTACATAATAAAACATTTTTCCCCTGGTTCTAGAGTATCTTTAAGTGTTTGTCCTCGTTCTTTCTAATTATATGTGTTTTCCTTTTTGCTAACCAGGAGCTGCAGGTAAGTTGCAGCCTGGTGCCCTGGCTTTGTTCATCTCTTGTTGTCTGTGGTGTGTTTGTACTTCCTAGTCAGATGTAGAAAACTGCTAGCTGCTGTAGTTCTAGATGATAGCTTGAGTTACTTTCCAAGAAGATATGCAAAAGATTTTCTACTTCATTTGCCATCTATTTTAATCTATCTGCCAAGGTCATTTAACAAGGTACTTAAAATTTCAATGAAATTAAAGGGCTGATTGAAACTCTGTTCATAAAGCATTCAGTACTTGTGTCTTCTGTGTTGCATTTGTGTGTTCATTTTCTTCTGTTGGTATCTGTGCATACATAAGTGTGTGAACTTGTTTTGTTACAGGGCGAAAGCATGGACAACTTCAACTGGGGCGTTCGTAGGCGCTCTCTTGACAGCATTGACAAAGGAGACACACCGTCTCTCCAGGAGTGTCAGTACTCTGGCAGCACACCCAGCTTGAACTTGACAAACCAGGAGGATACTGATGAGTCTTCAGAAGAGGAAGCAGCCCTGACTGCAAGTCAGATATTGTCTCGTTCGCAGATGGTAAGTTTGGAGCCTGAGAACTTGAGCTCTCACTTGGGTTTTTAATGGATAAGTATGGCTCACACTTTCAGCCTAAGTGAACTAGAGAGGAACTAAAGTAATGTGGCTAAACTTCTTTGTCATCACAACATCAGTGAAAGGGAAAAGTTATTTTTCCTGCTGCTGGTACATAACAGCCTTAGAATTCTGTTAAACCACATTTTTTTTCCAGTGTCATGGAATCATGGAATCAATAAGGTTGGAAAAGACCTCAAAGATCATCAAGTCCAACCTGTCACCCAACACCTCATGACTACTAAACCATGGCACCAAGTGTCACATCCAATCCCCTCTTGAACACCTCCAGGGATGGTGACTCCACCATCTCCCTACCACTTCCTGTACTTACTGTGTTTCATAGAATCAAAAAAAGGCTTGAGTTGTAAGGGACCTTAAAGATCATCTAGTTCTCAACACCCTGCCATGAGCAGAGACACCTCTCACTAAACCAGGTTGCTCAAAGCCTCATTCAGCCTGGTCTTAAACACTTTGAGAGATGAGGCATCCACAACTTCTCTGGGCAACCTGTTCCAGTGTCTCACCACCCTCATACTAAAGAACTTCTTCCCAATGTTAGTAGTCTAAATGTACCCTGCTCTAGTTTAAAACCATTACCCCTTGTGCTATCACCATGTGCCCTGTAAAAAGTCTGTCTCCAGGCCCTCTTCAAGTGCTGGAAAGCTTCTACAAGGTCTCTGTAGAGCCTTGTCTGCTCCAAGCAGGAGAGGTGCTCCAGCCCTCTGATCTTTGTGGCCCTCCCCTGGACCATCTCCATGTGCTTCTGGTGTAGGGGCTCCAGAGCTGGATGCAGTACTCCAGATGGGGTCTCCCAAGAGCAGAGTAGAGGGGCTAAATCACCTTCCTTGACCTGCTGGCCATGTATCTGCATTTAAATAGAAGCAGAAAATTGGATGTGTTCTATAGGAATGTCTGTCTTTATGAATTCCTAGCTTCAAAAAAGACTCAAACACTAAATGAGAACAAGAGCACTACGTGATCCCATGGGAGCCTCAGTTGTGTTTAACCACTGAAATTGCTAATTTAGTTATAGATTTTGAAGCATAACTGAGGCAAATCAAGAATGTTGGCCACTCAGATCTCTCTCTGCATTAGATAAATCAAATTAGGAAAGAAATGACTGGAGAGAAGCAACAAGGACAGTCTGCTGCTTTTCAGACCTAGGCAAAGTTTGTGTTAATGTTGTGTAACAAAGAGAGAGCTCTGCTCTTCAGTGTTTTCCATTTAGCATTCCACCAGTGCCAAAACCCTTTAAGAACAAGAAAGGGAATACTTTTCTGGATACCAAAGATACCTTCAAACTTCTCATCAAAGTTAAATGTTACATAAATGCATGTGATCATAGAATGGCTTAGATTGGAAGGGACCTCAGAGATCATCTACTCCAATCTCCCTACCATGGGCAGGGATTCCTCTCAACTAGACTCAAGACCTCATCCAGCCTAGCCTTGAAAACTTCCAGGGAGGAGGCATCCACAACCTCCCTTGGCAACCTGTTCCAGAGTCCCACCACATTTGTACTGAAGAATTTCTTCCTAAGATCCAGTCTAAACCTACTCTCCCTCAGCTTCACACCATTCCTCCTTGTCCTGTCCCTAGACACCCTGATGAAAAGTCCCTCTGCAGCCTTCCTGTAGGATCCCTTCCAGGTATTGGAAGGCAGCACTGAGGTCCCCCTGTAGTCTTCACTAGGCTGAACACCCCCAGCTCCCTCAGCCTATCCTCCTAGCAGAGGTCTTGCAGCCCTTGGACCATTTTTGTGGCCCTCCTCTGGACTCACTCAAACACCTCTGTGTCCTTATGACTGGGACACCAGAACTGGATGCAGTATTTGAGCTGGGATGTCCCAAGAGCAGATGCTTGTAATGGTTTTATTGTAAGACTGTTAAACTCACAATATGCAAATAAATTCAACTAGCTAACCATGTTGAACCCACCCATATCAAACCTGGCTTTTCCCTGTGATTTCTGTGTTCAATGAACTATGAAGAATTTCACCTTTTCTTTCTTTTCTGTCTTAGTTAAACAGTGATTCTGCCATAGATGAAGCAATATCAGACCATGCTGGTTTATCACTTCAGTCTCAAGATTCCACTAGCAGTGTGGGAACAGAAGAGGTGCTTCAAATCAGAACTGAGACCCCAAGTTTGGAGGCTTCTCCTCTAGATAACTCTAGCAACCAGCTGCCTGAGGTGGGGAGAAATGTGGGCTGGTGCATGGCTGATTTGGGCTCTTTCTAGTGTTCAGTAGCTACCCTGGCTTTCTTTTCAACTGAATTTTCGTCTGTTACACTGATGATTTGATTTGCTTTTAATATTTCTAACCTGTTGGAATGTTCTTACACAATGCTCCCTCAGTGTGAAAACGACTTCAGAGGGACAGAGGGAACTTATCCCCAGGTTAAAAATATTCCTGAAGGGCTGCTGCTGATCATTTCACGGTGCAGAATGAAAGCAGGCTAATATTCAAGAGGCTTTTATGTGATATGGTCAAAATCCTTCCTGAGCAACATTTTCTTTCAAATACCTTTTTTATTTCCCTTTTGGTTTTTTGTTTTCTTGGTTTTCCTGTCTTTGGGGTAATGTGATTGGTGCTATTTGGGAAATGAAACCTCAGGCCAGCTGTGTTAGCAGTTGATTCCCCTAAGTAATCCTTTGGAAAGGACCACAGATCCCAGTGGTCTGACCTTTTTTTTTGGAAAGGCCTGTGTGGACTGAGAGAGATTTCCAGCTAATGGCCACCTGCACATCTGTGAGTACTTCAGTTTCTTGGTTTTTTTCCAACAATTTACATTTTTTTAAAACCTATTAAAAAAAAACCCTCTCATCTGCTACCATTCCTATGATATTTAGCAGCTGGAGCTAAAGCCTCAATAGTGGTTTTTTTTTCCCCCCTTGAATTGGAAGTGGCTTTGTTCAGGTGGACTTTTTTCAGTTAACATTATTGATGCTACTGGTGCAATTGATGCCTGTTTCTGCTTGGATAGGCATTACTGATCCCATCTTTAGCAGAACACACAGTTTGAGTGAGTTTTCCAGAAAATTAAGCTATTCCTACATGTATTTGAATAATCTGTGCACTTAATCTTGAATAATCTTACACTTAAGAATGAGTCTTCAGCCAGCTTGGTGTAAAGAGTTGACTGACTCAAGTTCATAGGATCACAGGATGTCAGAGGTTGGAGGAGACCTCTGGAGATCTTAGTGTCGAACCCCCCTGCCAGAGCAGCACCACAGAATCCAGCACAGGTCAGACAGGAATGGATCCAGATGGGGCTGGAAAGTCTCTAGAGAAGGAAACTCCACAACCTCTCTGGGGAGTCTGTTCCAGTGCTCTGGGGCCCTTACACTAAAGAAGTTCTTCCTCATGTTGAGGTGGAACCTCCTGTGCTGCAGTTGACATCCATTGCCCCTTGTCCCATCACAGGGTGCAACTGAGCAGAGGCTGTTCCTTCCTTCCTCACCAGGGCAGTGTAGAGGAGAACCTCCCTGGAGCTGCTGGACACACTCCTCTTAATGCATCCCAGGATCCCATTGACCTTCTTGGCCACAAGAGCAAATTGCTGTCCATGGAGAACTTGCTGTCCACCAGGACCCCCAGGTCCTTCTCCACAGTCTTGCTCTCTAGCAGATCATCTCCTAACCTCTACTGGTGCAGTTTATTCTTCTTTCCCAGGTGCAGGAGTCTGCACTTGTCCTAAGTGATTGGTTAAGTGACTAGTTAAGTGACTAATTAAGTGACTGGTGTTGCTGAACAAAGACTCTACCTACTTGTTACCTAGAAATCACTCTTGAATAACAGGTAAACCACCCACCTGGCTAACATTTAATGCATCATAGAATGGCTTAGGTTGGAAGGGACCTTAGAGATCATCTACTGTAGCTGTAAGAACAAAAGAACAGAGTCCAACAAAGAGGAAAATGTGGATGGCTGGTTTCCTGTGATAAAATCCTCACCTTCTGAAAGTGTAATATTGAGACAGCAGCTTTCTCCCACAATTTTTCCATGTTTTTCCATTATGATGATCTATATACTTTATAAAAACTGTTTAGTTACGTTGGTCTCAGCTCTTGTAGAGTGCCTCTGCTTAGAATTGTTCTCTTAGTGCTTCAGCTGCAGCCATTTTTCTTCCAACAGACTTTTGGGTGAGGAAGGCTTACTTAATCTGGATGATTATTTTTTTCAACACAGGATAGAAGCTTTATGTTAAGGTATCAAAACAGAGAAGCAGTAGATGAACTGGGATTACACAGAATCAAATTCACCACAATACACTATCTGTCCTCTCTGTGCTTCCCTTGTGCTGTGCCCTCAGCTGTAACCCCCTGTTACCTTGTCATCGTTCTTTTGCAACTCCCTTTAGAAGCTCACTGCACTTCTGATCACCCAGGTGAAAGGATCCACATAAACTAGCACCAGTGCCATTTAAAACATCAAAAATACTTAAAACTGGGCTATAAAATAATTTCATGACTGAGCAGCATGCAGGAAACAAACAAAAAGCTCTGTCAAAAGAGATAAAAAGGACATTAAAAGGCATAGAAATGCAACTGGTGTCCCATGTTTATTTTGTGATAGAATGTTTATATAGTAGGGTTATTATAGTTACATACTTTTGTAATTATATATTGTAAATATATAATTCTATATACTAGAATAATTTGGATAATAATATCTAGTATATAATGATATATAAATTAGATATAATTTATTTACTATCTTGTTTACATTTATTTATATTAATAGATTCATTCATTTAACAATATTTAGTCTGTTTAACTGTGTTCTATTTAACTATATTTATTATGCTTAGAAATGCATGATTTATTCTTTTATTATATTTAACTGTATTTATTCTGTTTAGAAATACATGTTTATTTTGTGGTGGAATACAGGATTGTGTCAAACACAGGTTTACTTCAGCTGCACTTCAAGCACTCAGAGTTCCCTCTCCATAGCAGTTAGCTGTCTAGTTGGATTTGGCTGCTAAAAGCAAAAGCTTGGCTGTAAATTTATCAGGAGTGGAGTGGAATGGAATGGAATGGAATGGAGTGGAATGGAATGGAGTGGAATGGAATGGAGTGGAATGGAATGGAGTGGAATGGAATGGAGTGGAATGGAATAGAATAGAATAGAATAGAATAGAATAGAATAGAATAGAATAGAATAGAATAGAATAGAATAGAATAGAATAGAATAGAATAGAATAGAATAGAATAGAATTAGAATTGAATTAACCAAGCTTAGAAAAGACCTTTGAGATCATCAAGTCCAGCCTATCACCCAACACCATCTAATCAACTAAGCCATGGCACCAAGTGCCTCATCCAGGCTCTTCTTAAACACCTCCAGTGATGGTGACTCCACCACCTCCCCCCTGGGCAGCACATTCCAGTGGCCAATCTCTCTTTCTATGAAGACGTTCTTCCTAATATCCAGCCTAAACCTCCCCTGGCACATCTTGAGACTGTGTTCTCTTGTCCTGGTGCTGGTTGCCTGGGAGAAGAGACCAACCCTCATATGGCTGCAACCTCCCTTCAGGGAGTTGTGGAGAGCAATAAGGTCTGCCCTGAGCCTCCTCTTCTCCAGGCTAAGCAACCCCAGCTCCCTCAGCCTCTCCTCACAGGGCTGTGCTCCAGACCCCTCCCCAGCTTTGTTACCCTTCTCTGGACATGTTCCAGCAACTCAACATCTTTTCTAAACTGAGGGACCCAGGACTGGACACAGGACTCAAGGTGTGCCCTAAGCAGTGCTGAGCACAGGGCAGAATGACCTCCCTGCTCCTGCTGGCCACACTGTTCCTGATCCAGGCCAGGATGCATGCCTGCATATTAGCACTTAAATATTTTCTACAAGTGTATCCCTCATATGTGCATCCACCAGACATGATGGCTTAGGTTGGAAAGGACCTCAGGGATCATCTACTCCAACCTCCCTGTCATGGGCTGGGATGCCTTTCAACTAGACTCAAGGCCTCACCCAACCTGGCCTTGAACACACCCTGGGAGAAGGCAGCCACAACCTCCCTGGGCAACCTATTCCAGAGTTTCACTACCCTCATACTGAAGAACTTCTTCCTCAGTGCAGCTCTGTATTATAGATTAACATCTATACTGCTTCAGTCTAAGTTAGGATTTGCCATTAGGCAATAGCAAGTACAAGAAAGTATTCTTTCTATTCCCCTGAAAAGATCCAGTAAAAGGTTTCAGAGTGATTGATTGTGAATTAACCAAGTCTGAATTCCTCCTTTCAGTGTAGTGCTGTTAATAATACTGCTGCTGGAGGAAGAGGGAAGGGAGAAAGGGTCATTCTAATGTTACCTGCCTGACTTCAATCATTGTCTCTTATAATTGCTAGTGATTGAAAGCCTACATTTAGAGATTTGTGGTTAAGCCCTTAAAGCTCCCCATATTCACAGGAATGGCAGCATAATAAAAGTCCTTTTCCCACTGTTCATCTATTATGTTACTGCTCAGTTATGCTTTAGAAACCTCTTAAAATGGAGAGTGGAAAGGAGAAGAAAGGTTCTGTGCTGATTCCAGACCCTGAAGGCAAGCATGAGGCAGTCACTTTGGTCCTTACCTTGAAAAGGTTCAAGTCTTGAATGTGTCATGTGTTTGAGGCTATTGGCAGATGTTCTTCTGGCAGTGTTCTCTTAACAGTTTTGATTGAGTGCATTTGAGAAATCTGAGTCCTATTCTAGGAGACATTAACACATTAATGTTAACCTGAAGTTATAAACACTACAAATAAACTGCCTGTCTTTGCTCAAGTACAGCTGTGTGAACAATCCAAAGAGCTGAGTGATTAAAGTATGAAAGGTTACTTGTAAACCATTTCTTAATGTTACCTGACTGATAAGAATATCTAAACCCTGACAACAGAAGTAATCAAAGTGTGTTTGCTTCACAGGAAGGCAGTTCAGCAGTAAGGGATGAACAGGTTAGCACTGCTAGTGAAGACACTGGGTCCTATCTGCTCCAAGAACAACAAGACTGTCTGGTCTGTCATGAGTCTCTTGAATTGGAAGAGACCCCAGAACTGGCCGAGGGAGCAGCTCCTGAGAGCTATTCTGAATCTGTCTGTGAAGAGGATGTTACTCTTGCCTTGAAAGAGCTGGATGAGAGATGTGAAGAAGAAGAAGCTGACTTCTCTGGTTTGTCTAGGTAAGATTGATGTTGGCTCTCAGTAACGGAAATTGCATGTAACCAGGGCATGAATCCAACAAAGCAGACTTTCTTGTGATGGGATACAAGTACCTGAAGTGCTGCTTTGCATATCTGAAGTAATGCAAGCTCATTCTCTGGGGACAGCCAGAACATGCCTCCACCTCACTGCACAGGGATGGCTACTGCTGCCTTTTACTGGTAGCTGATCTGAGACCCTCTACTCTGATGCTTGGATTTGCCTGTTACAGCAGACAAAAAAAAAGTCATTAATTTGCTCAGCAATTGTTTCTGGTACAGGGAAAAGAGCCATGCAGGAAAAGATGAATAAAAGAAACTCAGCACTTCTCATCACCATCAGCCAGAGAGAAATGTGAAAAGGGGTCAGAGGGCATTGTGGAGAGTTTTCTTGGCAGCTACCAGCTGCAAGCAGTATGAAACATGGCAAAGCTCATGCTGCAGGCCTTTCAGAACTGCTCTGAGTTATGGCAGAGCCTGTTTTGGCACCCAAAGACAAGATTGGGGCTTTTTAATCACAGCTCCTGTGGAAATTAGGCCAGGTTGTCCTTGTATTTGCCCAAAGGTTATTTTTAGCCTTAAAGTTAATCAGTCTCTCGTATATTTCTAAGACATTTTAAAATAAAGTAACATCTTCTTTTCCATTGTTTTAATATGGAGAGCAAAAAGAACTACTGAGAGAAAAAAGTTCTGGTTAGTCCTAGCTGGTTGAGTTACAATTGAAGGCCTAAGTCCCTTGAAGGTAACAGGCTAAGAAGGATGGAAAATAAACCAAAAAATTAAACCAAAAAATTCCTATATTCACAGAATCAATAAGGTTGGAAAAGACCTCAGAGATCATCAAGTCCAACCTATCACCCAACACCTCATGACTAACTAAACCATGGCTCCAAGTGCCACATCCAATCCATTTTTGAGCATCTTCCCAGATGATGACTCCACCACCCCGCTGGGCAGCACATTCCAGTGGCCAGTTCCTCTTTCTGGGAGGAACTTTCTCCTCACCGAGAGCCTAAACTTCCTCTGGCACAGCTTGAGACTGTGTTCTCTTGTTCTGGTGCTGCTTGCCTGGGAGAAGAGACCAACCCCCACCTGGCTGCAACCTCCCTTCAGGGAGCTGTAGACAGCAATAAGCTCTGCCCTGAGCCTCCTCCACGCTAAATACCCCCAGCTCCCTCAGCCTCTCCTCACAGGGCTGTGCTCCAGATCTCTCCCCAGCCTCATTGCCCTTCTCTGGACACCTTCAAGTGTCTCAATATTCTTCTTAAACTGAGGGACCCAGAACTGGACACAGTACTCAAGGTGTGGCCTGACCACTGCTGAGTACCGGGGCAGCATGACTTCCCTGCTCCTGCTTCCTTGTAACACAAATCATTTTAACAATTAACTTAATGGTTGTAAGTGGTGGCATGGATTAATATATAGCTTTGTATCTTTATGGGCTGTATGGTGCCTAATGGAAAGTATGACTGCAGAATGCTCTTTGAACAAAGGTCTGTTAAATTGATTGCCTGTAAAGATGAAAGTGTTGTGATCTATCGCCAGTCACTTCTGGTGTTACTTAAAACACTTAGAAAATAGCATTCTACTGCTAAATGAGCTCTTGTGTTTCCCTTAAAGAAAGCTGAAAGGGTTTTGTAGATATTGGTGGGCCATATGTTGAGATTCATTACATGTTAATTCAGTTACTAGGGGCAAGGAAAAATAGAATCACAAAATGGCTTAGGTTGGAAGGGACCTCAGAGATCATCTACTCCAACCTCCCCGCCATGGGCAGGGATGCTTCTCAACTACACTCAAGGCCTCATGCAACCTATCCTTGAACATTCCCAGGGAGGAAGCATCCACAAGCTCCCTTGGCAACTTATTCCAGTCCCTCCCCCCATACTGAAGAACTTCTCCCTAAAATCCAGTCTAAACCTAGTCTCCCTTAGCTTCCAGCCATTCCCCCTTGTCCTGTTGCTAGACACCCTGATGAAAATTCCCTCTGCTGCCTTCCTGTACGATCTCTTCATGTATTGGAAGGCAGCTATAAGGTTCTCCTGGGGTCTTCTCCAGGCTGAACACCCCCAGCTCCCTCAGCCTATCCTCCTAGCAGAGGTGTTTCAGCCCTTGGATTATCTTTGTGGCCCTCCTGAACATAACCTATAGATAGCCCTTTGTCTGTAGTGCTATCTAGAAGTAACAAGTTTTCATACATATCTGAGAGTATTTTCATACATTGCAGGAGCAAAAGTTTCTGCTTCTTCACTCTTTTCTTGGTTCATGGTCACCTCAGTTGATTACTGGTTTTGCAAAACACTGTTCTGGAGTCCATATGCTTACTGTTATTTTCTTCTTAACAAAATGGAGGGGTGGGGGTTTGTTCCAGGAAAAAAAAACATTACTAAGGAGCTCATTTCTTTTGTTATCTGTAGCCAAGATGAAGAGGAACAGGATGGCTTCCCAGAAGTACAAACTTCCCCACCTCCTTCACCTTTTCTCTCTGCCATATTGGCAGCTTTCCAACCAGTAGCATACGATGATGAGGAGCAAGCCTGGCGCTGCCACGTCAACCAGATGCTGTCGGACACGGATGGCTCCTGTGCTGTGTACACATTTCATGTCTTCTCAAGATTGTTTCAGGTCAGTGGATAGCCAGCGTGGGGCTGGTTGCCTGAAATCCTCTCCTCCTGCTTTCAAAGCTATTCTTCCCCTCTGTAACTGCAAACCCCACAAGATTATGGTAGCAAGAAGCCTGAGGAGGCCAATCAAGAGCAGACCAAGCCCTCACGCTGCTAAAAGAGTGTTAAGGGGTTGTACACTGTTTTTCCATGGGATGTGTGCTGTGTTCATTGGCTAGGAGTCATTCTACTCAGAAAAAAAAAGCTCAACCCCCCCACCCCCCCAGTTCAGTGGGTTTTGTAAGCTCTTGCTTCAGGTCGTGTCCCTTCTGTAGTGTTCTGAGTATCACCCAGGTTCTGTGCTGATTACAGAAGTAATGTCTTCCTCCTGGGTTTTCTGGGGGATTAATTATTTTGAGAGCACAGCATGACAGACATTAGTGAACTTACCTTACATCTGTCTCATGAGACAAAGGTGGGGCTTTTTCTGCAGAGAAGTCATTAAAACACCAGGAGATCCACTAAAGCTGGAAGTTTCAAATGCCTCTGGCTGTATTTACCTGGCAGAAATACCCAACACAAAATGCCTATGGCTTAATTTTTATGTCTTCCTCCTTCCTCTATATAGGGGATGAGTTTTTTACATTTTCAAAGTGGTACCACTTGAGTGTACATTATTATTTGCAGCTTATTATGGGATAGAAGGAGAACAATGAATCCATTCTACAGGCCACAAGCCAAGTGAGCTACGAGTGGGTTCAATATGCAAACAAAGACCTTTTGACTCCAACCCTTTCTCCTATCTCCAGGGTTAATTTTGCCTGCTGTTTGGTGTATTATAATAAAGCCTCACTGTGTTTTACCACACCAGCACACATTTTACCCCATAGGTACACAGGACCCTGAATTAACTTACATCTGAAGAATTCATACTCTACTTTATCCATGCACTAACTTGTGTCTGCATCTGTAGCCATTTCCCATTTTCAGTTGAAGTGTTTTGCCACAGCACTGTGCAATTCCTGTTTCTGATTTTTGTCATTTTGCTTCACCTGGACATCAAGGGTTTATCTTCTCTCCATTGTACCAAAGCTTAGCTGCAGTTGCTCTTCACACATTCCTTCATTTCCTGGAAGTGTTAAAAGTGGAGTCTCTCTCGTGTTCATTAAAGAGGGAGCTAGAGAGAAGGATGTAATTTTCTGTGGCTTGACAGGATAGCCCTCAGCTGGAAAGATGGATAGCCTGGGAAAAGTGACTATAGCAATCCAGGGCTTGAGCATGGGCAAAGAACTGCTCCTGAGGAGTTGTTACTGGATACAAAGAAAGGTTAAAATGACTGCAGGAGACCCAGGAAGCCTTGTTGGACTGCACCTTTCCATTTTGCTTCTGGCTCATACACTGTGTAAATGTCACCTGTGTATAGTTTTATCCTACATGGAACTTGATAGGATTTAGGAAATAATATATAGCAAAGCACAATGTTTTATTAGGCTAAGCTGATAATCTATGGAATTAAACATGATGTACGTAGGACTGATGGTAAAAGAAGGTAGAAGTCCTGCAGGTGGCAGTTTTGGACACAGATTGTGTTACCCAGGTTATATTCTGACTCAAAACTGAACATGAATTCTGATTCAAAATTGAAAATGAATGGACCTGGTCCTGTCTGTACTGCATAAAGACAAATTGTTTGTCCAGCTACCCTGATTTTAAAGGCCTACCCGTGAAAGGACCAGTGTTCTTTAGAGATGTATTAGTTCATAGTATCATAGTATCAGTCAGGGTTGGAAGGGACCACAAGGATCAGCTAGTTCCAACCCCCCTGCCATGGGCAGGGACACCCCACACTAGATCAGGCTGGCCAGAGCCTCATCCAGCCTGGGCTTAAACACCTCCAGGGATGGGGCCTCGACCACCTCCCTGGACAACCCATTCCAGGGCTTCACCACTCTCATGGTGAAGAACCTCCTCCTCACCTCCAGCCTGAATCTCCCCACCTCCAGCTTCATTCCATTCCCCCTAGTCCTATCACTCCCTGAGATCCTGAGCAGTCCCTCCCCAGCCTTCTTGTAGGCCCCTTCAGACACTGGAAGGCCACAATGAGGTCACCTGGGAGCCTTCTCTTCTGCAGACTGAACAGCCCCAACTCCTTCAGTCTGTCCTCACATCAGAGCAGCTCCAACCCTCTGCTCATCCTCATGGCCCTTCTCTGGACACCTTTCAGTATTCAGTATCACTAAGGTTGGAAGAGACCTCAAAGATCATCGAGTCCAACCTGTCACCACAGACCTCAGGACTAGAGTAGGGAGGACACTACTGCCCACTGCAGGCTTGAACTCCTCCAGCTCCCTCTTGTAATAGGGGCTCCAGAACTGGAGGCAGTACTACAGGTGGGGTCTCCCCAGAGCTGAGTAGAGGGGGTGGATTTGTCATTAATGACAAAAATGCATGATGGAAATCTGCCCTGAGATTCTTCACCTGGAAAGCCAGAGGAAGAGGAGTAAAAAACAATGGAAAATAATTGGGTTTTTTTTCTGATTTGCTTTCCAGACCATCCAAAGGAGGTTTGTGTCTATAACAAATGACTCAGTCAGCTTCCTCGGTGAGAGTCTGCAGCGCATTGGGAAGAAGTTTCAGAGCTCTCTGGAGGTGATGATGTTGTGTTCGGAATGTCCAACAGTCTTTGTGGATGCAGAAACGGTAAGCATCCCCTGCACTTCCATGCTGGAACAGCTGGCTGCTTAAGCTTCTTGATGTGACATACAGAAGTGTGGGTTTAGCACTTGGAAAGCTTGGGAAGACTTTGGGAGGTTTGAATCAAATGTGTTAGTTGTGTTTTTGCCTTTCAGATGAGATTTGTAGATGCACAGAATGGTTTGGGTTGGAAGAGACCTTTAAGATCATCCAGTTCCAACCCCCTGCCATGAGCAGGGACACCTTCCACTAGCCCAGGTTGCTCAAGGCCTCATCCAACCTGGCCTTGAATACCTCCAGGGAGGGAGGGGGCATCCACAGCCTCCCTGGGCAACCTGTTCCAGTGTCTCACCACATTTGCTGTGAAGAATTTCCTAATCTCCAGTCTAAATCTCCCCTCTTCCTACTCAGAGCCATTGCTTCTTGTCCTGTCTTTACAAGCCCTTGTAAAAAGTCCTTCTCCAACTTTCTTGTAGGCCTCCTTCAGGTACTGGAAGGTCACTATAAGCTCTCCCCAGAGCCTTCTATTCTCTATTGTCACTAATTGAGGCATCTGAATAATTTTGCCATGTAAAAGCAAAAGATGCTCTTTCTAACCTGGATAGGTTTTTGGATGTTCAGAACAACACATTGACAAAGGCTATGAAAGCATTCTGGAGCAAGTGGATTACCACATGCTTGCCCTATTTTGCCCTTCCTTAAATAGTTGCTATTGGACATAGTCAGATGGGGGACTGAGATCTTTGACCTTGACCCAGTATCACATTCAGCAAGGCCAAGTTCTAGATCCTGCACTTGGATCACACAACCCTGTGCAGTGTTACAGGCTTGGGGCACAGTGGCTGGAAAAGCTGTCCAGCAGAATAAGACCCCTGGGTCAGCCCCAGCCATGAGCCAGCATTGTGCCCAAGAAGGCCACCAGCATCCAGGCCTGCATCAGGAACAGTTTGGCCAGCAGGAGTAGGGAAGTGATGGTGCCCCTGTACTTGGCACTGGTGAGGCTGCACCTCAAATACTGTGTTTAGTTCTGGGCCCCTTGCTAAAAGGAGGACATGGAGGTGCTGGAGTGTGTCCAGAGGAGGGCAATGAAGCTGTCAAACTGTCTGAAAAGCAAATCTTGTGGGGAGCAGCTGAGAGAACTGGGGTTGTGTAGCCTGGAGAAAAGGAGGCTCAGGGGAGACCTGAAAGGGGGGTGTAGCAAGGTGGGGGTGAGACTCTTCTCCCAATTAACAAGTGATAGGACAAGAGGGAATGGCCTCAAGTTGTGCTGGGATTAGGTTGGGTATTAGGGAAAATTATTACACACTGGTACAGGCTGCCCAGGGGAAGCAGTAAGGTCACCACCCCTGGAGGGATTTAAAAGGCATACAGATGTGGTGCTGAGGGACATGGTTTAGTGGTAACTTGGTCATGCTAGGTTAACAGTTGGGCTTGATAATCTGAAAGGTCTCTTCCAACCAAAATGATTCTGTGACTCTTTGGTCCCATGATTGTTAGAAGTGACAGGAGAAGAATTAGCAATTAAAACTGAAATGGAAGTAAAATGACAGGGAGAAATGGTGTGGAGCAGAGCTGAGGGAGCAGCTCCTGAGGGAAAAAGGTACTTGGAAACTGTTTTGGGAAAGGCAAAGTCATTAATGGTAGAACATTCTTCACACATCCAGCAGTTCCTGCTCCTGCAGATTGAAGCCTTTGGTGGTGGTTTATATATTGAGAAGGGCAACTAACCCTCCCTGGTCCCTCCTGGACTGCTACAGAGGCAGTCCTGTAGTGCCTTTTCTGCTGCCCATTTACACTAACTGTGTGCTTACCAAATTTTGTTCGTGGCTTTGAAAGGTCTAAAAATCCCTTTGAAATGTATTTATTTCAAAATCAAAGCTGTTGTTCCCTGACTTATGACTTAACTGATCCAGCCACAAAGGTATCATGAGTGATCTGTGGGCTACTCATTCTAATTGGATTGTTTTTCCAAATGGGGACTGGGAAATCTCACATTAAATAATTTAGATGTTACACTACGTGGACTACAGTCAGATGTTACATGGCTGCAGTGGTGATTGCTTTTATCTTCCAGCTAATGTCTTGTGGTCTGCTAGAGACATTGAAGTTCAGTGTTCTAGAGCTCCAAGAGCATTTGGACACCTATAATGTCAAAAGAGAGGCAGCAGAACAGGTGAGTCTCTGATGTTTTATACCAAAAAAAACCACAGTAGAACTTACTCATCAAGACCATGTTGCAGGTCTCAATACAGATATCCAGAAGTAAACTGTGGGGGAAAAAACTGAAATAACATTCTGTTTCCTTTTCTTACTCCTTTTCCACCTGGACAATCTGAACCTGAGTGTTTTTTCTTGTGTGTCATTTATCTTTGTGGTATGGATTTCTGCAGTGGAAATGTCTAACACAGCACAAATGCACTGGGAAGAGCTCAGCTCATGCCTAAGTTAAAAATCCTCTTTTCAGAATAGAATAGAATAGAATAGAATAGACCAGACCAGACCAGACCAGGTTGGAAGAGACCTTCAAGATCATCGCGTCCAACCTATCATCCAACACCACCTAATCAACTAACCCATGCAACCAAGCACCCTGTCAAGTCTCCTCCTGAACACCTCCAGTGATGGTGACTCCACCACCTCCCCAGGCAGCCCATTCCAATGGGCAATCACTCTCTCTGTGTAAAACTTCCTTCTAACCTCCAGCCTAAACCTCCCCTGGCACAGCCTGAGACTGTGTCCTCTTGTTCTGGTACTGGCTGCCTGGGAGAAGAGACCAACCTCTGCCTGTCTACAACCTCCCTTCAAGTAGTTGTAGAGAGCAATAAGGTCACCCCTGAGCCTCCTCTTCTCCAGGCTAAGCAACCCCAGCACCCTCAGCCTCTCCTCACAGGGCTGTGCTCCAGACCCCTCCCCAGCTTTGTTGCCCTTCTGTGGACTCGCTCCAGCAAGTCAACCTCCTTCCTAAACTGAGGGGCCCAGAACTGGACACAGGACTTGAGGTGTGGCCTAACCAATAAACCAGGGAAGTTGGTTGGGTTTTTTTTTCTTCTTTTTGAACATTTTGGCTTATTTTAGGCTGGGATTCACATTCAGATTAAGGCATGCACAGATATATATATGAGATATATAGATCTATATGTGCATAGATATATATCATGTGCACATATGTATATATCCTAGTATCAGTCAGGGTTGGAAGGGACCACAAGGATCATCTAGTTCCAACCCCCTTGCCATGGGCAGGGACACCCCACACTAGATCAGCCTGGCCAGGGCCTCATCCAGCCTAGTCTTAAACACCTCCAGGGACAGGGCCTCGACCACCTCCCTGGACAACCCATTCCAGGGCTTCACCACTCTCATGGGGAAGAACTTCCTCCTCACCTCCAGCCTGAATCTCCCCACCTCCAGCTTCATTCCATTCCCCCTAGTCCTATCACTACCTGAGATCCTGAGAAGTCCTTCCCCAGCCTTCCTGTAGGCCCCCTTCAGATCCTGGAAGGCCACAATTAGGTCACCTTGGAGCCTTCTCTTCTCCAGACTGAACAGCCCCAACTCCTTCAGATTTATATATGCACAGATATATCTATATAGATGCATATATATATAGGAATTAAGTGCCTTAACACCCATAGTATTTAAGGATGAAGTCAGTGCCATTAAAAACAATAATCTCACAATGGTTTGAGTTGGAAGGGACCTTTAAAGGTCATGTAATCCAATCCTCCTGCAGTAAGCAGAGACTTCTTCCACTAGACAGGGTTGCTCACAGCCCTGTCCAACCTGACCTGGAATGTTTCCAGGGATCAGGTATCTACCACCTATCTGGGCAACCTGGCCCAGTATTTCACCACCCTCACTCTGAAAAATTTCTTCCTTGTATTTGGCCTAAATCTACTCTTCTTTAGATTAAAACCATCACCCCTTGTCCTGTCACAACAGCCCTTGCCTGATCAGCCCTTAAAGTACTGAAAGGTCACAATAAGATTTCCCCACAGCAGCCTTCTCTTCTCCAAAACAATCAAAGCAATGTATTTTATCCTGCTGTAGATACCGACTTGTAGCTTAGCTGAATAGGTCTTTAGACTTCTTTGTTGACCAGATCTCTGCTGAGGGGCTTCCACAGCTGGGGCATGCCTAGACACATAAATTCAGGTCTCTCATCCCCTGATTTTTATGTCAGTTATTTTAGAAGCATACAGTTTAGTTTTCAAAGTCTATGTTACTGGTTTTGTCCTTGTGCAGAGAAGCCCAAAGGATGCCATACAGCAAAGCTGTGTCTAGGAGCCAAGGCAATATTTCTGCTAAGGAACTGCTGCCTTTTTTTGCCCTGGTCTGTGGTAGTAACAATTTGCTTGTAAACTAACTCATGAAGCCTAATGTAATGAGCTGCATTCTGGCATTTGGGCTTAATCAGAAACAAAGTGCTCATCTAATGACTAAAACTGCCTTACTCAATGGAATAGTTAAGGCCTGACCATCTCCAATGTGTAATGCTGTCATCACTCCTAGGAGTCCTCATTTTCAGGAGCAACACTGGGGCATAGAGAGGCTAACTGATTTGTCCCAGGGTTATGTGTGTGTGATTTGAATAGTGACTGTCCAAACATCAAGGGATTCTCCATATCTAAACTCTTCATAGCAACATCAAATGGTGGTGTTGGGCTGGTCAAAGCATGAGTTGAAAGGATGTCCCTTTCAGATGGCCATCATCCACTTGAATTGTAGCTAATTTTGCACTGCCCCTTACCAAGATAAATCCATGCTGAATACTAAGAGCTTAGGGTTTTGTAATTTATTATACTTGATAAAGGGCTGCAGACATCAATCTGATGGGCTGTCATTCTATCATTGTGAGGGACTCTTGTTTTGCTGTGGTGCAGCTGTCAAAACAGTGTCCAGTAACATGTTTCTGTGGTCAGCCTGTCTTCTGACGCAGGATTTTTGAGTGACTGGAGCAGGAAAGAGGTTTAGAGGATGAAATGAATTATTCTGAAATAACTGAGAGCACTTTGCTAGGGTTTTATTTTTATTTCATCATTTCTAAATAAAAAGAAGCAGTACTGATCAGGAAGAAATGCAGAGCTTTCACCAATCATTTGTGACTCTTGCTGGCATGTCATTTAGCTGACTTGGTGCATTATTTAAGTGTTCATTTAGCACATTAATTTAGAAGCAGTGAGCAACTAGCTCAGATAATGAATTTTCCTAAAACATTTGTTGAAAGCATTTAATCAGCTGTTGGCCCTCAGATTTTTGGGGGGGGTATTATATCTGTAGACTAAGAATCTTTCAAAGCTGCTTCTCACATATGGAATGGGATGGAATGGAATGGAATGGAATGGAATGGAGTAGAAGAGAAGGGAAGGGCAAGGAAGAGAAGAGGAAGAGGAGAGAGGGGAGGGGAAGGGAAGGGAAGGGAAGGGAAGGGAAGGGAAGGGAAGGGAAGGGAAGGGAAGGGAAGGGAAGGGAAGGGAAGGAAGAAGAGAGAAGAGAAGAGGAGAAGAGAGAAGAGAAGAGAAGAGAAGAGAAGAGAAGAGAAGAGAAGAGAAGAGAAGAGAAGAGAAGAGAAGAGAAGAGAAGAGAAGAGAAGAGAAGAGAAGAGAAGAGAAGAGAAGAGAAGAGAAGAGAAGAGAAGAAGAAGAGGAGGAAGAGAAGAGAAGAGAATTAACCAGGTTGGAAAAGACCTTTGGGATCATCGAGTCCAACCTATCCCCCAGCACAATCTAATCAACTAAACCATGGCACCAAGTGCCACATCCAGTCTCTTTGAAACACCTCCAGTGATGGTGACTCCACCACCTCCCTGGGCAGCACATTCCAGTGGCCAATCTCTCTTTCTATGAAGAAATTCTTCCTAACATCCAGCCTGAACCTCCCCTTTAAGAAATGCTTTGCACCCTGTGTCTTTGTGGAAGAGAAACACAAATTGATGTGAAGCAAACACTTAAAGATTCTTTTGTCACACAACCTGCTGCTCTTCCCAAAGGTCTTTCTACCAGCACATCCTGTAAAAAAACTATTAACACATTAATTTTGTCACCTCTTTGGAGCTTCTGTTCTGATTCCTTGCAAGGAAACTTCCTGTGTATATTGGAGCCAAAGATAATCAGATGGAAAATGTAAGGTTATGTGTATATGATAATATTCTAGGCACACCCTTTATTCAGGCTGCTCTTAAGATTAAAAAACATAATAAATCTTAAAAGGGCAGTGTGTGAAAATAACTATTAGCTTCCTAAGTGCTGATGCTGCTTGTTGCAGTACAAAGCTATTCCATTGTTACCAATGGATGCTGTCAGATAAAAAGACAAATGAGATTTGCTGTGTACATTGGTATCCATGCCACTAATTGAAACTGACACTGCAGTGCTTAGAGGATTCCATTTCTCCTCTTGATAAGCATACAGGCCTAGTTAATTCACTAAGTAACCTTTATTAAATTGAGCAGATGGGAAATCACATTTTTCTTTTCCTTGCATCAGACAAAGGTTGGAGAAAGGTCACCGAGATTTCCTGTGAGACTCAAGAGACCAAGCACACAGTATGCTAAAATTATTCTTCCTTGGACATATAGAGCCTGTTTATTTCAGAAGATGATCTGCACTTTATCTCAGCATGATGCATTCTCATTTCAGTAATGCCTAAATTACCTCAGGCTTGCAGTTTGCACTGCACACTGTGTTGAGGGGGGATGATCAAATCAGGTTGTCCAGTGAGGGCATCTTTGATTCTGCAAATGCTTTATGCTAACACTTTCTGCATGGTTGGTTAAAGCTAGCGTAAGAAAATACCCACTGAAATTAATGAACTTGTGGTCTGCTCTAGGAACTGGGGTTAAACAGAGCCCTCTATTCAATGGAACCTGTATTTGCATTGTGCATTGAGTGAGTACTTCATCTCCTTGGTTTCTGTGAACTGGAGGTGATGCTGAACTCCCACAGGAGAACACTGTTTATCCTTCTGGTTCTAAAGTAGTCCCAAGAAATGTAACAGACTTACTCAGTAATCTGAAATCATGCTGAGAAATCATGTTGGTGCAAACTTTGTGCATCAGGTAAAGAGAAAATGTGATTTAATTTCATGGAAGGAGTAAAGTGTCTAAATCTCACTGAAATCTAATGGTAAATGGATGTTTAGTTACTTTGCATCCTCCGGAAATTCCTAGCTAGAAATTTGTCAGCTTCCTCAGGTTTTGTAACACACAAATACAGCTGCAAGTGCTGTGTTTAGGGACATGGGTTAGTGCTGACCCTTCAGTGCTGGGTTGTGGGTTGGACTAGATGATCTTTGAGGTCCCTTCCAAATGGATTTATTCTGTGATCCTGTATTTTGCAGCCTCCACCCTCCCACACATCTCACTGCATAATGGTACCCAGATTCAATCACAGAGTGCCATGGGTTAGTTGTTTAGGTGGGTTGGATTGGTTGATGGGTTGGACATGATGATCTTGAAGGTCTCTTCCAACCTGGTCTGGTCTATTCCTATTCCTATTCCTATTCCTATTCCTATTCCTATTCCTATTCTATTCTATTCATGTTTATGCTGAAGAGTGCAATCCCCATCTGGGGCAATGAAGGCTACAGGACATTTACAATGGAAGCAACACAGTGACAGCTAGGAAGCAATCCATCAGAGTGGGAATTGTTGGTGGGGGCAGTGGTGGTAAACAGTGGATTTCATCTTGCAATTTCTTGCAGAATCTCAGGATGTACAAGACCTGATGAAGTATCTTTAACCATCTTTCAGAAGATGTTTCATTTTGTTTCTGTGTCTTTCGCAGTGGCTAGAAGACTGCAAAAGAACATTTGGTACTGATGATGGCATTCATGGCACCAACACAGATGCCCAGGTAGGTCTCTGTCATTTGTGAGTCTCTGGGTATGAGATTGAAATAAAAAAAGCCCAAAACATCTTTATGTCTGTTGCAGAAAACCTCCAATATTTGCAGAGAGATTAAAAATGTATGAAAAGCTTTTCATTTCAGTTATCATCCCATCTGCTGGAAACTCAGCTTCTTATGAAGCAGTGGTCTAATAAAAAAGAGCCCCTTTTAATAAAAGTTGCCAACCCATCTTGGGTTCTAGACCTAATAACACGGAGTAGATAAGCAGAGCAGATACCATCTGTGTACCAGCAGGTTTGCCTTTCTGCAGCTGTTCCTACAAGAGAAAGGAAAAAAAAAAGATTAGCATTCTGCTTATGTGCTCAGATAAACTGTCTGGCCACAAATCTCTCCTGAATTGAATGTAATTAGTGCTATAGAAATGCATCTGACCTTTCAGGAGACATTACTTGGGTGGGAGCAAAGTAGCAGTATCACAAAAACCTCATGAGACCCTTCTGTCAAAATAGCATCTAACAACAATAGGTGAAGTAACCTATTAATAGTAGTAGTAGTAGTAGTAGTTCAATATTTTCTATGTATTTGCATGGCAGTCATCCATGTTTAATATTACTAATTGCTGTAGGAAGTGATGGCTTTACCCCAAGCAGACTAGGAGCTAAGGGTGGTTTTTTAATAGCTGCATAATATTTGCACAGTAAGAAAAGTGCCATTCATAGCTATAAGGAATCTGACATCTGGAGTCCTGTAGCAAGAGCAGTGAAAGCAGAATTGCAGTAGAACTTCCCTTTTCTCCATGACATTTTGACAGAAATCCCAAAGCCAAGCTGAAAAAGGAGGAATTTTACTCCTTTTATTCAATCAAACTCTCTCTATTGATGAATAGCATAGCATAGCATAGCAATAGCAATAGCAGTAACCATAGCCATAGAATAGAATAGAATAGACCAGACCAGACCAGACCAGACCAGACCAGGTTGGAAGAGACCTTCAAGATCATCGTGTCCAACCTATCATCCAACACCACCCAACCAACTAAACCATGGCACCAAGCACCCTGTCAAGTCTCCTCCTGAACACCTCCAGTGATGGTGACTCCACCACCTCTTCAAGCAGCCCATTCCAATGGGCAATCACTCTCTCTGTGTAAAACTCCCTCCTAACATCCAGCCTAAACTTCCCCTGGTGCAGCCTGAGACTGTGTCCTTTTGTTCTGGTGCTGGTTGCCTGGGAGAAGAGACCAACCTCTGCCTGTCTACAACCTCACTTAAGGTAGTTGTAGAGAGCAAGAAGGTCTCCCCTGAGCCTCCTCTTCTCCAGGCTAAGCAACCCCAGCTCCCTCAGTCTCTCCTCACAGGGCTTGTGTTCCAAACCCCTCACCAGCTTTGTTGTCATCTTTCTGCTGCTGAAGATGCAGTGTTCAGAAATGTGCCCTGAGTGCAGTTTTCATTTGGTCTCCTATATTTGGGTTAGGTGTTCATTTTAATTCAATCACAAAATGCACCTGAATCGTTAGAGCAGTGAATTGTGTGATGCTTCTATATGCTGTGGATTTTTATAGTGCAGCAAAGTTGCATGTTTTAAACCCAAATTTCATCTGGATAAGCATAGGCTGGATGCAGAATAGTTTGCCATTTCCAGGGCTTTTTGCTTTGCCTGTGAACACATTCAGTACAATTTACACTCAGGTTTTACCTTTTCATGTACTGACTGGTGCCTGTTGTTACACACTCCTAAACATTTACTATTACAATGCAGTAAATGTTGTATATATATTAATAGAAAAGCAGCATTTATGTATTGTATAAGAAGTTTATGAACACATCAAGGAATTCTTTTACTTATTCTACTAGATTAATGAAACATGGCCCTCCTGTCATTAATGATTCTTGTTCTCAAAGACCATATAATGGTTTAGTGGTTGTGGTAGTTGGGTGATGGTTGGACTCAGTGATCTTCAAGGTCTTTCCCAACCTTACTGATTCTATGATTTCAGTCCATTATTTAGAATGTTGCATATTATGCTGACACTCAGCTGTTAGAACATAACTGTTCTTACCATGAAGGTAAATGTTACAGTCCCCACTGTATGGCTTGGAAAACAGACATGGAGGAAGAGACACCTGCAGGCTTTCATTTCATGTGTCCAGAGGGAATCCAGGATTCTGAGTGAGGCAGTTTTGTCTGTTCTTCGGCAGGGTTTGATGACAGCCTCTGAAAAGGAGTTGTCTGGCCAATCACACTGATTATTTATGGGGACCTGTTTTGATTGTGGGTTAGCCTGCAAGGCTGCCTCATCCCTGGAGGTTTTGAAGGCCGGGCTGGATGTGGCTCTGAGCAACCTGCTCTAGTGTGAGGTGTCCCTACCCATGGCAGGGGGGTTGGAACTGGATGATCCTTGAGGTCCCTTCCAACCCTAACAGTTCTGTGATTCTATAAGGCATGATGGCAATTTTAGGTTATGTGCTCCTTGCACTTGCAGGTCCTGTCAGAATCATTTGAGTATCTATTGAGAAGGCAGAGTCCTGTTACCCTGCTTCACCCTGTTACCCTACACACAGTTTAAAGAAGCTCTACATTTATTCACAGATCATAGTGACTCAAAGGAGTGTAAGCTCAGTGTTTCAAAAGGCCTTGTAAATAGAGTGTGGAGCTGATAAGCCTACACAGCCAACCAGTTAATGCTAAAAATAACTAAGTGTTGCCTTGCTCAGGGAAACAGGGCTGCTTCATTCAACAGATATTTTTCATTCACTAACACAGATGAGATTTTCTTGCTAATTTTTAGCACTGTGGTCGATACAGCTAAGGAATAGTGAGATGAATTCTGTTCTGGCTCATGCAGTGCCAGCAGACTTGCAAGCAAATCTCATTGTTACTGGATTTTTGCTGTTTGTACTTACATGCAAGCCTGAAAGAATGCATCTGGACCCTGGCTGGACTGCACAGGGCTGGCAGGTAGAAGGAACAGGTTCTTTCTCAAGTCAGCAAGCATATGAAAGACACTGAAGCAGTGCAAAGCCATTTTTAAAAGAAAACCTCCCTTGAATGTTGAGAATAGCTATCAAGAGGTGATTTATGGCTTACAATAATAGTGAGGCTTTGCTTAAGGAAGACTGGAACCTAATAACTAAAAATACCAAATAAGTCACCCTGCCATTCCTCCAAGTCTGTGCTTCATTACAGCAAGTCACAGCACTCTTGTTGACTCTGGCAGTTCAAGGTCTTCTCTCTGCACATTGTTCTGTGCATCAGAAGTTTTTGCTTACCTAGTAGTTGTGCTGTGTATGATAGCACAGAGTGCAGAACAAAACCACGCAATGTTTTAGCCAGTTAAGCACATTGCAAGGCATTCATTATACACACTGTGTCTACCTCTGTGCTTAGTGAAGCCCAAATGCCTTCTCCCTGTTGGAATCAGACATTGGCTACATCTTCATATGTTTACTATGACTACACTACTTGCTTGCATGCCATCAATATGCTTAGCACTGTCCAAAGCACCCAAGGGAAGCTCCTGTCCCTAGTCTGGCAAGGAGCTTTCTGACAGTATCTCTCCCTGCCCCTCTTTCCCAAACAGTTTTCTGAAGTAGCTTGCAAAAACCAAGTGCAGTTAAATGGCAGAAAACTCACAATAAGGTGCTGAGAACTGAGTTTAGCAAAACCAAGACCTCTCTAAGCTGATCCAGAATCCAAATAATAACTCAGATTTTAAAAGGCATTATATTTACTTAAACTCTAATGGTACAGAACAAGCAATGTTGCACAGATATCCAGACCCAAGTGTCCTTGGGTTTGATTTCCTTCAGTTTGCATACCTTTAAGACTGTAAAATGTATGAAGAACCACTAAGGGTTGTAAGTGAAGTATGTTACTCATGTTGTGGGGCAACAAAGCCAGTGCTGTTTATCCTTAGCTCTAGCAGCAAGTTAATATCACCTCAAATTCAGCTTGTTGATGTTTTTTTTCCCCATTCAGTGTATAGTTGGAGCATGTTACTTATATTTCTTCCTCTGTTTTACCTGGGACATCTTTTACCCTAATTAAAATGATTTCCTACACTAATTCTTGATCTTTCTCTCTCTTTTTTTTTTTCTTTCTGTGTATTTTTGTGACCTGCTCATCTTCTTGCTTAGCAAATGGAAATTCTAGCAGTAAGTGACAGTTCTTGATTTATCAAACACTTAACCATGCCAGTCACCAAACTGGTCTCCATTTGTATTGTCCATCTGTGAAACAGTGATGTCTTGTCATTGGCCATTACAAATATGCTTGTGTGGTTCAGTTTTGCATCATCTAACACACTGAACTGTTGGTGCTTTGTAGATAACAGGATGCTGTACTCAGTAGAACATTATAGAGGATGATCCCACTAGCACTAGCTTTTATGTGTGTATGCAAAGCAATATTAACACTGTCTGCACTTTGACCTGGTGTTTTAGATGCGTAACAATGGAAGCAGGGCAGCACATAAGTTAATGCTGCTGTTTCATTTCCTTAAGACTGTATCATGTGGTATTTCCTGAAATAGAATCAGAGCTACCTTTTACAAAGGAAACATCCTTGCCACCAAGATGGAATTGCTCTCCTCTCCCTCCATCAGGCAGTTGTAAGCTAAGGCCCAGGTTGTGTACTGTGCTTGTGTATTTATAGTAATGGTTAGGAAAGATTCCCTGCTCACAGACCACAGCTGCTGCCTTTGCATATTAGATCTTCAATTTAAAACAGTAAACTATTGGCAATGAAAGTTAAGTGATCTGTGCAACTCTGTGTCTTGGGACATGACATTTCAAAATGCCTCACATCCCACCCCACTGCCCTTTGTGCAAATGCAACTTCTTATTAAAAAGCAAGACTTTAAACCTGTGTGTGAGAGAGGCTGGTAGTAAATGCAGACCTGAGTGAGGCTTTCCTCTGCTTTTCAAGCTTCCTGCTACATTGCCTTCTAAACCCTTTTTGGTGTTTCCTTCAGTAACCAAGTAACCACTTTTGGATTTTGCACACTCTATACTGAAGAAGTTGTCATTGGTTGTCTCTTGTAGTGGACAGCAGAGGTGTTCTGCCCTTCCTGAATATAATAAAGCTGTTTCCTTTCGTAGGAGCTGGAGTTGTGTCGGCGACTGTACAAGTTGCACTTCCAGCTGCTGCTTCTGTTCCAAGCCTACTGCAAACTCATCAGCCAAGTAAAAACAATCAGAAAAGAAGCAGAGGTAATGAAAGCCTTGCCATTTAGCTCCTAATTGTTGACATTTTAAAACCAAACCCTTGAAAATACATTTTGATAACATTTTCACCATTCTAGAAGCTGAAGGAGGGTGGCAGCTGGTTTACAGCCAATGAATAACGCAGTTAAGTAGAGCTCGCAAGAATTTGCTGGGATCTTCAATTACCTGTGTTGATTTTTGTGCAGCTTGAAAGCTCTTAAACAGACAGGAGTGTAGAGAGTCCAGTGATGAGTATTTCAGTAGTGCTCCTGGTGTAATCAAGCTACAATCAAGGCACATCAACTCCAATCAAGAGAGATCTGTGGTGAAGCCTCTTTCCATCACCCCAGTGTGATGGAAACACCATCACTTGCCACCAGCTGACGTGTAACTGTGTCACTTCAGCCACTGCACAACTGCTCTGCAGCCTTAGTTCCCATCCTGAGTGCAGTTAGTAATGCAGTCTGCACATACTGTGCCTGATGTCTAGTACTAACTTCAGAAGCAACATGTATCCTTCAGCACTGCGCCTGTGGTACATATGGGTTGTTACCTGAGGTAGTCCGAATGCATTAGGCTGCCTCTCCATGGAGAAAGACCTTGGAGTTGTAGTGGACAGCAAGTTCTCCATGGGACAGCAATGTGCCCTTGAGGCCAAGAAAGCCAATGGGATCCTGGGGTGCATCAAGAAAACTGTGGCCAGCAGGTCTAGGGAGGTTTTCCTCCCACTCTACTCTGCCCTGCTGAGACCACACCTGCAATACTGTGTCCAATTTTGGGCTCCCCAGTTCAAAAGAGGCAGAGACCTGCTGGAGAGAGTCCCAACAGAAAGCCACAAGGATGATGAGGGCACTTGAACATCTCTGCTATGAAAAAAGACTGACAGACCTGGGGCTGTTAAGTCTGGAGAAGAGAAGGCTAAGAGGGGATCTGATCAGTGTCTATAAATATCTGAGGGGTGGGTGTCAAGATGAAGGTGCCAGGCTCTTTTTGGTGGTGCCCAATGATAGGACAAGGAACAACAGGTACAGGCTGGAACATAGGAGGTTCCTTCTCAGTGTGAGGACACACTTCTGCATGGTGAGGGTCACAGAGCACTGGAGCAGGCTGCCCAGAGAGGATGTGGAGTCTCCTTCTCTGGGGAACTTTCAAAACACACCTGAATGTGTTCCTGTGTGATCTGCCCTAGGTGATCCTGCTTTGGCAGGATGGTTTGATGATCCCTGGAGGTCCCTTCCCCAGACATTCTATGGTTCTGTGATTAATACTGTCCTCTGAAAGTTCTCCCTTGGGCACAAATAGAGGTAGCAGGTAAAAAAAAAATAGGCCTGGTCTTGCTTGATATAGTAGAGAGGAAAATGAAAAAACAGGGTGAAAGTTTTGGGGCTTTGAGTAACTTAGGACAAAGTGCTGCACGTTCCTCACTTGGATGTCCAGATTTTTGTAGGGGCCACAAATGACTCAGTGCATTTCTGTCTGGAGTGTTGTGGAAGGTCAGCATCACCTATCCCACTTTGTGCCTAAGTTAGTCAGATGCGAAATCATGTCCTGAGCAGTGGCCTTGTCTTTTACTCCTGTGTTGGAGGTGAAGCTGAAGATAGTATTGGATACACTGGATGCACTACAGGTGTTCTGCTGGGTTACCAGGCTGCCAGACTTTCCTTCCTATTTCATTTGAGCCTGTACTAACACAGTGACTGCTGTGCTTGTCCAAAGTGTTTAATTCTTCTCATTTTATTGTTCAGTGACATGGGGAGAGACGAAATGTGGTTCTGAAGTTTTAAAAGAGCTGCAAAGGATGAAAACTTCATCAGGGGAAAGCCCAAATAACTGCCATGTGCACTGAGGCCTTTAACTGTGTGCTTGAACATCTGCAGCACATATTTAGATACATGCTTTTTCTGCCTCTCACTGATCACAGAATCAGTCAGGTTGGAAAAGACCCTTGGGATCATCAAGTCCAACCATTAACTCTACCCTGCAAAGCTCAACCTTAAACCACATCCCTAAGCACCACATCTAAACAGCCTTTCAACAGATCCAGGGTTGGTGACTCAAGCTCCTTCCTGGGCAGCCTGTTCCAAGGTGTGACCACTCTTGCTGTGAAAAAAATTTTCCTTGTGTCCAGTCTAAACCTAACCCTGTTGCAGATTGAGGCCTCTCCTTCTTGTTCTGTGACTGCAAAGAGGATGATAAATGTATCTGATAAATCTGATCTGCTGAAAATACATTTAAACCAGGAAGGGCAACTCTGCCATTCTTTTTAGGTCATAAACATGTCTGAAGAGCTTGCTCTTCTGGAGAGCTGCCTGAAGGAGGCCGAGGCTGCATCTGACAGTGGTATTGAAGAAATTGAGATTGCAGAGGCTTCTCAAGCCAGCACAGAAACAGCCATTCACTCTCTCATTGAAACCCTGAGGAACAAGGAGTTTGTGTCAGCTGTAGCACAGGTCAAGGCTTTCAGGTAAGTGCTTAAGGATTGCTTTCAGACCCGAGTTTGCTAATGGGCCTTTTGAATTTAAAGCTAAGGGGTAGGCACTAGTCCAAATGATTTTAAGTTCTTGCTAGATGTCCTTATTGAAAAGGACAGGCACTGTTGCTTCATTACAGCTTGATCATATGCATTTTGTCATTAAAAAAAGGGCAATTCTAGTAGCTCTTTGGAATTCCTCTGAGAGGAAATGATACTAAGTGCCAGGATGCTACAGCAGCAACTTTCCTCTGGCCCTTTCCTCTGAGTTCTGTTCACATGTCTGTTTAAAGACCAAGACTACTGTGGCCATTTAGGCTGGCTGCCTCCTGCTGCTGCCACACAAGTTACACCTCTGGTGTCCGAGTGTCCAGCCCAGTAGATGGACACAGGAAGCTGCATATTTCATACCCATAATATCCTGCACCCTATAAATCCAGCTGCACAGTCTTTCACTTCCTCTTTCTTCCCTTTCTGCTCCTGTGTGAGATGCTCCCTGTCAGGTAATGGTGGGGGAGTTATCTTAAGGCGTCTTAGGCCTGGCTAGGCCTAATTCCAGGAGGAGAAGGGGGAGGGCCAGTCTCAGACCTGGCCAGCTGAGACTAGCCTAGCAGGGAGGGGAGGGTTTGGGTGTACCCTCAGGGGGGGAGAAGGGAAGTGTTGGGAGGCTTTTGGGTGTGCTATTGGGGATTCTGTGTGCTGTGGGATTCTTTTGTCACAGTGCTTGTAGTTTCTGTACACCACTTACTCCTTTTCCCTTTCAACTTTCCATCACTTCTGCAATCCATTGGTGTGATGAGCGTCACTCTTTCGCCCCTCTCAGGGGCAAGAGAGGATCTGCCTGGCCTCAGACCAGGACAACTACTGAAGCAGCTGATCCTTGCCTGGGTGCTTGACCGTTTCAATCCCGCTTGTGTTCGCAGATCTATTTGGCCCCACGACATCTTCGGCAGTTCTGAGGACGACCCGGTTCAAACCTTGCTGCACATCTATTTCCGCCACCAGACGCTGGGGCAGACCGGCAGCTTCGCAGTAGTGGGCTCCAACCAGGACATGTCCGAGGCCAGCTGCAAGCTGATGGAACTCAACCTAGAGATCCGAGAGTCTCTCCGCATGGTGCAATCCTATCAGCTTCTAGGGAGGATCAAATCAGGAATAAATCTTGTCAGCACTGGATTCTGAAGAGCTGTCATGGAGAAAAGAACTGCTAACAAAGACACTTCAGATCATTATTATTATTATTATTAATTATTTGAGCACCTTTCATTAAAAACAAACCAACCTCCGGCAACCCTGACAACCAACAAGAGTTTCATCGCAGCAAGGAATTGTTTCATCAACAGTTAAAACAAAACAGAACTGAAGATGGAAGTGAACAGCTCACTTGACTGCTCTTCCTACACAGCAGCTGTGTGTGGCAGTAGTATTTTTTTATGACACTTCTGTATAAAAAGACGAAAGGAAAAAGGGCTTCAACATAATGCACACACTCTGCATTGTTCTCTCCTGTGTAACACAACTCTAAAGAAGGGTGGTTGCAGTTAACAGCCCCCCCCCCCCAAAAGGCTGAATGGGTATTGCAGGTGGGATGAGGCTAAAATCAAGGCTGGGTTTATTTTGGCTGAAGACCTGCGAGGCTTCCTGGCTTTTCCAGCAGCGGTAGATACCATCAGCTGATCCCTAAGGAGACACTGTGTGGTCAAACCCCCAGCAGAATGACTCGCTGGCTGCAGCACCCCCTCTGACTTCTCAATGTTCTGTTTGCTTTTTGTTGTCTGTGAGGAGGCAATGATGTGTGTGAGAGTTGGGAATGTATGGCTACGTGACAGTCGCTTTTCTTTTTGGTGTTTTTGGTTTGTTGCTGTTGTTGTTTCCTTTTTGAAGGTATGGATGACTGAGAAAGGAGGTCTGCAAGAGCATGCTTTTTAAAAACAAGATAAAAAAAAAAGAGCTGCCAGATTATTTTTTTGAAGAAATGTTTATTTTATTAGATCTAATCCTCCTTAGTGTGTAAATGTTAGGGACATTTAATAATATTTTAAAAGCTGGATTTCCCAGTGGTTCTCAAAGAAATAATATATCTGTTAACTTTATTGGAATGCTGCTCAGTTCTCTGATCAGTGCTTATGTTACAAATATTGATAACAACTAACCAAAAAACAAACAAAACAAAACAAACAAAACTAGCTGCCTGCAGAGACTTTAAAAAATGTATATTAAAGATATATGCTGCCCCTCAGCAATCCTCTCCTTAGAAGTTAACTTATTTTATTCTGTATATATTCTAGAACCTGTATAGTGCAAAAAAACCAAACAAGCAAACAGTATTTTTGGGGTTGGGTTTTGTTTTGTTTTCCTCCTTGTAAATGTGTGCAATGCACTGTTCAAAGACAGTAGGTGTATAAAGCTAGGAGGGGAAGGGGGGAAGGCTTCTTCTCCCCCCCCTCTCAGTAGTCACATTACATTGCTTGCAGTCCCAGGGTTCAAAGAGTTTGAATGCAGCATCGATGCAGCTTCAGGCAACTTAAAGCTTAAGGAACTGGGACTAGAGAGGGAAGGACAAAATAAAGAGAAGTAATAAAAAGACTGGCTACCAAACCATGCAAACAGGCAATATACTCCTAAGCCCAGTGTCTGAAAGGCTGTAGCATAAAACCAACTGGATGCTGTGGGGGAAACAAGAGCATTTTGTAAAAAAAAAACCAATAAAAATACTAAAAAAACTATAAAAAGAATAAAAACAAAAGCAGGAAAAAAAAACAAACAACCTAAAAAGAGAAAGAATGTAGTCCCCTGATTCCTGTGATTTGAAAGGAACACCCAAGTATTTTTATACACATCTCTTACCCACTGTGATTTTGGGGTTTGTTTTTTTTTAATGGGCTCTTAACTCCAGAGTTTAGAATGTAGGATTGGAAATCCTTAGCTCTGCCTTTTTTGGGTTGGGTTTTGGGGTTTGTTTTTTTTTCCCCTCTTTAGATTGGGGGGGGGAGGGAGGGACTTAGACCCCACCAGAAAATATATTTATGCTGAAATGCATTAATTGAAGGCACTGTGCACGCTGTTGGACTGCTGACAGTTAGTTGTGTTCTCCTAACAGGCTCTGTAACTGGTCAAGGCACATCCATAATCACTGTACTTTTTGTTTGGGTTTGGTTTTTTCCTCTCCCCCCCTCCCCCCCCCTCTTTTCCCCTGATAAAATGGAAATTGTTTTTGATGGGTTTGTGGTACTGTAGATGGTGTTCTTAATTATTTAATGGGTAATTTACTGGGGGATGAGTAGTTTTATTTAGTGGTGCATTACACTTTTATTTACATCATCTTTTACCAGCTTCTTTTGTAAAAATAAAAGACATTGTATCTGTCCTTTGGTGTATTTTTACAGGGCAAGGCTTTAACAGCTTTAGCTGGACAGCCTAGACACTGACTACAGAGGCCTGGCTGTCCTGGAATTAAGGGGTTTGTGTCCTGTCAGTGCAACAGCATTTTCCTAGGCATCTTTTAAAGCTGCTAAATGATTTCTCTTGCAACTCAAAGCTGGATTTCTATACATAATTCTTTACCTCTTCCTCCATTGACAATGACTACTGGAACCTGCCCTGTGGGGCAGAATCGTGCTGGCTGACTCTGATACTGCTTGAACTTTGTGAAGCTTTTCCTAAATTACTCATTCTCAACTACTCAAGCTGTCACTGTCTCACCTGCTGGCAGGTCTGTGCCAAACCTGAAGCTGTGGTGAAGCTGCCTAGGTACAAGTGAAGCAGACATCTGCAAGATGCAGTGAATACAGCACAGACTGAGCTAACAGACACGAAAGAATCTCTTCAGGCAAATGCTGGACAGGGCAAGTTCAAAATGTCTCTGCAGAATTAGCAGCATGAAGGCTGTTTCTTTCCACTCTGCATTATCACATAGGTCATGAGTAGCTCTCCTCCTTTCTGCTGAGTCTAGGAACCAGTGCCCATCACACACTGGCAAGGGCATGACAGAGCACTAAGCTACAAAACTCCTGGCAGCCAGCAATGAAAGCACTGAATATATGAGAGGAACAACACAGAGCTACAGCAAGACTGATGGATGTTACAGGATGAAAGAAAGCTTGCTTAATACTGCTGCCCACTGCATCCCACTCCAAGCCTCAAAACCTTGCAGCAGCTGATGAAAGCAGGGGCAGCTCATTGCCAGCAGCTGCCATTTGGAGCCCTTCATCAACTTGCTTGGACGTGTTGCTGTTGAGGCACACCATACAGGCCAGTTCTGCCTCATCTCAGATGGAAGCAGCTGCTGCTTTGACTGTGGTTAGTGGGGATGGCAGTCAGTTGTTCTAACTTTGGGCTATTGCCTATAATCATCACTTAAGAGTCACCATACTTACAGCAAGTAATCCTCAAAGCAATGCTTACAAGGATACCTGTGTGAACAGGAAGCACTCAGCTGCTCATTTTGCTGCAAGCTGCTCTATGACTTCATACCAACATGGCCCAGAGCTGAAGTTCTCATTACCAAGGTTCACAGACTTGGTCTCCCACACCACATCCACTGGGAACAGACTACAGCTGTCAGAAAGGGGCAGGCAAACAGGAAAGCATACTGAGGAACATCCACAGAGGGAAATACACTTGGAAATAAAAAGCCATCCCAGATCCATGTTGCAGCTGCAAGCAGAGGCAGCCTAGGGGGAGATGGCTGCAGAGAGGGCCTCAACTGTGTTCCTCCAGCTGAAGATTGCTTTTGTTCTTTACTGTAACTACAGGTGAGGGCAAGGCACATCTACAACTGAAAGCCATCCAGCTGCAGGTTGTACTTTGCAAGCTGAGCAAGGCAAGGATGGAAATGGGAAAGTCTTTGTGATAGAGGGGGAAATTCTTCAGATAGAATAAAGCAGTTGTTCATTCTATGGGTGCTAGCTCTACTTGTTCCCAGAATGCCTCATCCTGCTTAACAATGAATGGAGCCCTAGTTACTGCAGCAAGTTGAAGGATCATGGTGAAGCAGGAATCTACAGCAAGAGGAGTTAAACCTACAGAATTAACACTCAGTGGCCCTCTAAGTGGACATTTGTTGCTGCAAAGGACAATGTTTGCTTACCCTGCTGTATAGCTTCCATTTAGAGATGCAAGGCCAGCTGGCAGGGGAGCTGTTAGTTAACAGCTGTTAGTTGTTAGACTGGTTCCCCCTTCAGTCTTTAACAGAGTGGTCTCAAGTAAGCTGGGTACAGGTGTAGGTGATCGTGATGAATCAGTCTTTGCAAAGAAAAGTTCTGCCAAGATCTCTGCAGAAGGCTCATGCATTACTATGCTCAGCTTCAAAATGAACACCTTTATTGGCTTTCCCAGAAGAATACATCATCTTCCAAGTTTACCCAACTCCTTGGCTACAGAGTAGAGTAAGGGGTGTAGGTTTCACTAGCATGTGACTCCCAGGTGGTGCTGCAATCCCAGAATCAGTTTGTAACTCTTTGCTGAAGCTTGATGCCCCTAACAAGACCATTATCACCAACAGCACCAAAAGGCCTCAGAGAGCATCACCTGGGAGTAACCATGCTGGTTCTACCATTACAACCAAATACCTTAAGTGCAATTCCTAGCTGCAAACCCAACCCCAGAAGGATGTAGGAATTTGATCCTTCTCCAGACACCTAACTGAAGTAGGTCAAACTCCTGAATGTAAGCCACCAAGTGCAGAGCTCTTGGACATCATCTGCAAGTGCAAGACAAAACCAGGCACAGGCAGTATCATACTCTGAGCCTCTGAAGTATCACTTGATAACCTCGTGGAAGATGGGAAATTCATTTGTCAGGACACCATAACAACAGTGACTCCCTTCCCCAGCAGTGAGAACTGTCCCTTAAGATGCAGTAGCCACAAGCTGTCTTTAGCCATGGTCTGCAAGAGAAGGGCACCAACTTAGCTAAATGCAGACCAGCTGTGCCAGCAGAAGTGGCCTTTCTACACAGCACTTCCCAATCATTTGCTGATGATGAACAGGTGCAGGAAGACTTTCCACATGGAAGAGAAGTGTGCACTGTAAGTGAATACTATCAGCTTATGAATGATGCTCTACTACCTACTTTAGATGTCTTGATGTTAACTTCAGCTGCAGGGCAGCAACAGACATTCTTTCCCACCCCTGATTCTACAAGGTCCTGAGCCATCTGCTACCAAGAGCATCAATTTACTAAACATTACTTATAGGCTTTTCCCCTATGCAAGTTACACAATTTGCCACATGTGCCCTCTGAGCCACCCTATGATTTGAGCATGCTTTGCTATTCTTTCCTTGGCCTGCTCTCCTAGTTACACCTCACTAAGAGCCTTCAACAAGTCCAACAACAACAAAAAACAACAATCTGCTCTACTTGCAGTTTTCTAGGAGAGCCCTAAACAAACAAAAAGAAAACAGAAAACCCCCATTCCCCTCAGATGATGTATTTGAAACTGAAGGTGCTATCGCAGGAGAGGCGTTTCCCTTTGCACCTCCCGCAGAGGTCCTGGCGGTGTGGCCTCTTGGGATCCACGTGGCGCAGCTTCACGGGGCAGGTGCACCTCGTCTGCTTGCAGCTCTGCGGGAGGAGGCGGCGGTCAGCGGGCGCAGGCCGAGCGCGGACCGGACCCCGCCGGGGCACGAGGTCCCTTACCTGGCAGGTGATGTCCTCCACGCGGTACGGGTTGTAGGACTTCTGGCAAGTTCGGCAGAACTGCCGAAAATAGACCTAGGGGGAGGCCGGGGGTCAGCGGCGGGGTCGCGCCCGGCCGATCCGCCTCGATCCTGAGCCGCCCGATGCGGGCCTGCCCTACCTTGTTGGTGCCCTGGACGCACCAGACGTAGGCGCTCTCCCAGCGGATGTTGCAGTCCTTGCAGTGGTAGTAGCCGTACTTCTGCTCCAGGAACTGCCGGGCACAAGCGTTACTCGATGGGACAGGCACCTCCCGGGCCAGCCCGGCCCCCCTCCGCTCGGCCCTGGCCGCCCCTTACCTGAAAGCGCAGGCGGGTCTTGCTCGCCGCCGGCTCGCGCTTCTGAGGGGTGGCCAAGGGCTCCACCTGCGCTCCCGCCGCCGCCGCCGCCTCCTCCTCTTTGCTTTCCTCCGGCCCCGACGCCGGTGGCTCCGGGGTGACGGCCGGGCGCTGCTCCTGCGGCTCGGCCGAGCGCTGCTCCAAAGGCTCGGCGCCGGCCTCGGCGGGCTTCTCCCAGCTGTCCCGCACGGCAGCCGCCTCTGCCTCCCGCTGCTCCCGCACCGCGGCCGACTCCTCCTCGACGGCCGGCGACACCGTCTGCTCCTCCTCCTTCTGCGGCCGCCGCTCCGGCTCCTCCAGGAAAGCGGTGAGTCTGCGGGACGCCAGGGGCGAGTAGACGGCGATGGTGCGAGGGAAGCGCACGGCGCGGGTGCTGGTGGTGGCGGGGCTGCCCTGCTCTTGCTCCTGCTCCGCCTCACGGGGCCGCGGCACGCTGGGGGGCCCTGGGCGGCGCCGTAGGAGCGTGCGGGGCCCGAGGGAGCACTGCACTGAGGCGTCCTGCCGCGGGTTCACCTGCACGCCCACCTCCTTGGTGTTGGCCTTGCGGAGCCGCGGCGTCAGGTTGGGGTTCACCTGGGAGAGAATGGCTTTCAGCTGCGCCCGCTGGTAGTTGTCGAAGTATTCAGCGGCCGCCGCCGCGTCTCCATAGCCCGAGAAGTAGCCGCTGCCCCGCGGCCGCCAGCCGCCCGCCAGCCCGCCCTTGCCCTTTGGCGGCGGGTAGCGGTAGTAGGGATGGTAAGCGGCGTAGAGGTAGCTCTCCATCGCGTCCCTAGACATCACTCCGGACCCACAGGAAGGGACCGCAGGGGGGGACGGTTTTAAATACCCGGGGCGGGGCGGGACCGGAGTCGCAGCCGGGCTGCCCCCGCCCCTGCCGGGAGCCGACCTTGGTGGCCCGTTCCCATCCCCGCCCGGTGCGCGGCTTCGGGCGGGGAATTCCCTACCTCCCTTCAGAACAGCTCCCCTGGGGAGCCAGAGAACGCGGCCCTTAGCAGCCCCCCACGGGATTAATCAGCGGGGAACACAGGTTTGGTTCAGCTTTGCCGTGTATTTGTGGTGAGAACAAGCACAACGCTTTTATAGCGGGTGGGAGGGATGGAGATACACACACAAGGTGGTTTGCCCGTTCGTCCCGCTCGGCTTCGCCTGTGCAAAACTGCTGTCCCCTTCCTCCTGCCCACTCCTGCTGCGCCCAGGCGGGCAGGAACCTCCATGCCTGAAGACGTACAGTTACTGGATTGCATCACAGTGAGATCTTTTGTTTCCCTTCGGTTTTGATTTATTAGAATTTTTTTTTCATATTTATTTTCCTGGGAATACAACTGTCACAGTAATAAACACACATCACCTTGGACAATGGGAGCAGCTGGAGAAAAAGGATGGAGGCCGGGCAGCTCCGCTGGTGCGCGGCCCTGGCCGGGTTGCAAGCACAACACACATCACACGTCCCTGGGTGCCACCTCCTTGCCTCGCCTAAAGCGCCGTCCGCGTCGGCTCCATGGGGATGGAGTTGTGCTCCTCCGCGGTCACTGTGCCGTAGGAAGTGTCGGCCACCTCCTCTTCCTTCAGCTTCCTGTAGGAAATATCCGTGTCGTCCTCTTCCCCCAGCGCGTCCTGCTTGTGGCCGTCCCTGCCGTACATCTTGTACAGCAGCACGAAGAGTCCGGCTTCCGCCGACTGGAAAAGGGCATAGAGCAAGGGGAACATGTACATGCCCCCGATCAGCTCCGGGGGGAAGGTGAGCTTCAGGATGGCGGTGCAGAGCTGGACGTTTTGGCACCCTGTTTCCAACGACACTGTTCTCCTGCAGTGCGGGGGCATCTTAAAGAGCGTGGCCAAGCCGTATCCCAAGGCGTACCCGGCCAGAGGCATCAGCACTGCAATGGCGTAGACGGACGCGGGAATGTGTGCCATCAGGTCTGGGCCCAGCATGGTCCCGGTCAGGATGAACAGGATCACCAGAGTCACCAAGAGAGACCACAGGGAAATCTGGTGACAGACAGAGACAGTGATAAATGCCACAGGGGTTATTAGTCTAAAAGGATAAGCCGGGCACGTAAAGGCTTGAAACTCTCAACTGCAAACCGTGGTTGTGCTGCCCTTCCCGGGCTTGCTCTTGGCTCAGGGCTTTGCTGGCGTTTGATTATATCCTGGGAGAGGAAGGAGCTGAGATCACCTGCCATGATATTGCTTTAGGGTGACTTGCTAGGGAACTAGAAAGCCAGGGCTTGTGCTTCACTCTTCCTTTCATGATGAGGCTATTTTGTTTGCATGTTTTAAGCAAGTGTCACCGTGCCTGTGGTTTGGTTTAGTGAGCCTTTGGTGCAGTGGGAGCAGGGAGAGAGCAGGAGGCCAGGGAATGCCTCTGCTTTGGGGCCCAGGCTGCCTCCTGAGGGGCAATGCTGTGCCACCCTCCTCGTGTGCTGGTGTGTGACTGCACTTCCCTTTGCTTTCCGTCTCTGTCCCACCGTTTTATTCCCAGACTGAAAGTCCTTCTATTCCACGTAAGTAGCAGAATATGCCAGTGTGAAGCTACCATCGGTTCAGAGGAACCAGGAAGGTTACTGTTGTCAGATACCCTCCCCGTGCCCCGTCCCCGGGCATCCCGCGCTGCGCCGCCACTACCCGCCCGGGGGCCGTGCCTACCTTAACCAGGAGGTCGGCGGCGCGGGGGTGCCGGTATCGGATGAGCACCCCGAGGCCGATGGGCAGCAGGGTGCTGCCCAGCGTCAGGCTCACTGCTCCCAGGGGCAGCAGCTGCCCCATGGCCGTGTTGATCCAGGGGCGGCTGTAGATCCAGAGGCAGAGGGGCATCAGGAAGAGGGCCAGCAGCGTGGAGGAGGCTGTCATGATGATGCTGCGCCGGGGAAACCAGAGAGACGCCGGATCAGCAGCCGCCCGGCCGCGGGGCAGCCCCGGGGAGCCCCAGCCCCAGCGTGAAAGGGGCTTTGCAGCCTGCCTGGGCGCTTCTCGCAGCAAGAACTGTCCCCTTTCCCGGGTAGACTTTTTAGGGAAGGGGGCAGTGGGCGTGTGGGGGGGTCCATGTGAGACAGGAGAGCAAGCACTGGGGGTTTCCAGCTGCTCCATGCCCGTCCATCCCGGCCCCACCGCCGGCAAGGTACCCAGCCAAAGCGGGGTCGCCGCCGCCCGCGGCTGCCGAGAGACGAAGGGGAGAAGGACTCCTACCTGAGGTTCATGTCCCCGTCGACGAGCACCGACATGAGGTTGGAGAGGTTGCCACCGGGGCAGCAGCCGCACAGCAGCACAGCCACGGCCGCCACCTCGTCCAGGGCGAAGATGAGGGCGAGGAGGAAGGCCAGCAGCGGCATGGCCACGAACTGCCCCAGCAGCGCCAGCAGCAGCCCCACGGGCCGCCGCAGCTGCTGCCCCAGCTGCCCCAGCTCCACGGCACAGCCCAGCCCCAGCATGGTCACGCACAGCGCCAGTCCCACCAGCACGCTCAAGCCCTGGCTGAGGGACCGGTCCGCAAAAACCTCACCGCCGCCGCCGGCCGCCGCTGCCCCGCCGTCGGGGCCGCCACCTCCCGCCGTCACCGGGGGCTGCGCGGAGCCATCCATGGGCTGCGCGGAGCCATCCGGGGGCTGCACGGAGCCATCCATGGGCTGCACGGCCCCCGGGAGCTGCCGGCTCCCCGCCGAGCACCAGAGAAGGGAGCAGGCGGCGGAGGGGGCGTCAGTGCCGGGTGCGGCGGCGGTTGGCCCCGGCGGCCCGCGGAGCCCTCATCCCGGCTCGGCTCGACCCGGCCGGGCGCTCTGATGCGCTGCGGCCGCTTGCTGTCCGCCGTCTGTGTGCCCCGGGCGCTGCTCGCCTGTCCCCGGCACCCGCGCGGGGCCACCCCCGGCGTGGGCGGTGTCTCGTCGCCGCCTCGACGGCGGCAGCGCCCGGCCCCCAGCGCCGCCTGGCTCCGGAGGGAAGGGCAGACGGCTGCGGGGGGCTCCCGGCCGGCTCCTCCCCTCCCCGGTGCGACTCCCGGCAGCCTGCTTCTGGAGCTGGCACAGCCGCCCGCATCCTCCCAAGGGCCGAGGCAGCGTCGCAGTGTCACCCCTCTGCTGAGGGATAGCCACGCTGCTGTGAAAGATGCAGCAATGGGTGGGGTTGGATGGAAAGCCCTTTAGGAGGTCGAGGAGGCACTGCTTTCTGCTGGTGGGGCCCCAGAAGCTTGTAAGGAGAGGGGATGCTTTTATAGAACAGTCTGTGCAGGTGGAGGAGGCAGACAAGCTCAGAGGCACACAAGAATTCAGGGTAAGAAATGAGTCCATCGCTCAGAAATCACATCCGAGGGTGATTCTTGTGCTGTCTGTCATCTAACCCTGCTTACAGCATTTCTGTTCCCCTTATTTCATGCGTCTCATGTAATGCCTGTGTGTCACCCTGTTCCTTCCAAAGGGAAATGCTGTGTGGCAGCCAGGCTGGGCTTACAAGGGCAGGAGATCCCGAGAGGTGACTTGCTCTGTGTGCTTGGCACACAGACTGTCTTCTGTCACCCAGGGGATCTGAAGAGGTCACAGTCACCACCTCACATCACTGCTCCTGGGTGGGAGTAGCTGGCTTGGCATGTAGCATCCCCAGGGTGCCCCTTGGCTTCTGCACTGACCTCTGATCACTGTGGAGCACCTCAGGTCCCAACTCAAGTTGTGCTAGGGAAGGTTTAGGTTGGACATGAGGACCAGTTTCTTCTCTGAAGGGAGGGTTTGTCAAGCCCTAGGACAGGCTGCCCAGGGCAGTGGAGTGCCCATCTCTGGAGGGGTTTTGAAGCTGTGTAGATGTAGTGCTGTGGGACATGGCTTAGTGATGACCAGAGAGTGCCGTGTTAGCGGTTGGACTCTCCTAGGAGAGTTGGAGATCTTAGAGGCCTCTTGCAACCAGAACAATTCTATGATTCTAGGACTCAAGAAGGAGGCACCAAATTTAAGGAGGAAGCCTGTGGGAGCCACTCTGAGCAGCTGCTTGGTTTAAGCTTCATCAGAGAGCAGGTTTCTCAACAATTTATTAGGGTTGAATTTTAGGCTGTTCCAGGGTTTGAGGAGAAATTATTGGTGACTGAAGACAAAACCAAAGTGTCTGAGACTATTTGCTTATTAAAACTTCTCACTTGGGGCACAAGTGACACAAGAAGTGCAAGCAATACCTAGGGACAAAATCCCAGGCACAGCAACTTTGCCAGAATGGTGCCAGGCTCAATATTGTTCTGCCTGTGTTTGTTTCCTTGTCATTAGCCTAAGGAAAGATGAGTCATCAGAGCTGAACAGCCAAGTAACATCCAGATTGCTTTCGTTCATTCATATTTGGGGGCTCTGTGTGCTGCTAGAGGAGAGGAGAGCAAGGTCTGGCTGGCCTTGTGAGGCAGCAGCGTGCTCTGGAGTGAATTTTCAGGTCTGTATATGCAGGAAAGTGCTTGAAGTATGTTTATTGTGCTTCTCAAAGTCTTAGCCCTGCTGCATCTCACCCCAGCCCTCACACAGCCGGTATCTGGCCTCACGACACGCAGCCCATTTGCTTATCACATGCTCTCCGGTGCAGGAGCAACGCTCAGGCAGTTTTCCTGCGCCACGACCAAGCTGGCATCACCATGGGCAAGCCCCACTTGTGCAGAGCACAAGGCAGCTGGGTATCATAGAATCATTTCTGTTGGAAAAGACCTTTAAGATCAAGTCCAACCATTATCTATCTTTGCCAGGTCTGGTGCTAAGCCAGACACATCTCTGTGTCTTTTTGTCTCCTTCAGGAGTGGTGATTCAACCACCTCCCTGGGGAGCCTGTCAAGCAGGGGTGAAGGGTGCAGGCCAGGCCTCCTGTTTTGTCTCTGTCACTCCCCACTGAAGCAGGGCTGGGTGTGAGAAGATATTTTGGTGTCCTAATATTTGACATAGAATCTGTCCTATAGGCAGCTGTAGGAGGAGTGCAGTAAACCTAGATATGGTGAAGCAGGTGCAGCATCTCTCAGAGCCCACTCAGCCATCACAGACTTCAGTTTCAAGGGACACAATGACAGTGGGGAAATGTGGTGACTGCATTGTAACAAACCAAGGAGTCATGAGATTCTTCTTAAAACCTGTCAGCTGAAATTCAAACTTAACTCTTGGTTTAGGCAAGAGCAGTACTGCTGACCTCAGAGAAAGCCAGGTCTGAACCCAGCTGATGTACTTTGAATCAGAGAATTGTCAGGGTTGGAAGGGACCTCGAGGATCATCCAGTTCCAACCCCCCTGCCATGGGCAGAGACACTTCACACTACAGCAGGTTGCTCAGAGCCACCTCCAGCCTGGCCTTTAAAACCTCCAAGGATGAGGCTTCCACCACCTCCCTGGGCAGCCTGTGCCAGTCTCTCACCACCCTCCTGCAGAAGAATGATTTCCTAACATCCAATCTGAATCTACTCCTTTCTAGTTTTGCTCCATCCCCCTCTAGTCCTATAACTAGCCAACACCCTAAAAAGTCCTCCCCAACTTTCTTGTAGCCCCTTTCTGATACTGAAAGGCCACAAGAAGGTCTCCTCAGAGCCTTCTCTTCTGCAGACTGAACAGCCCCAACTCCCTCAGTCTGTCCTCATAGCAGAGCAGCTCCAGCCCTCTGCTCATCCTCATGGCTCTTCTCTGGACACCTTCCAGCACCTCTGCCATGTGTACTGTTACCCTGGGCAGCACCCAGCATTGTCTTCACATCCACTGTGAAGAGTGAAACATTTTGCCTGCTGCTGAGCATGATTTGTGTCTGTGACTCGCTGCAGCCTTTCCTGATGTCATCGCTGAAGTGCAGGCTGGAGCTGGGGTGGTGCTCAGGGGTGTTGCAGCTGTGGGCGTGCAGGCTCACACGTAAGCATGCACCACGGTGTACCTAAATCAATGCCTAATTGCTGCTGTGTTTTCCTGCACGGTGGGCAGGAGAAAGCCTGCTGCCTGCCCTGCTGTTACTGGAAGCAACAGATTGGCTATTAAGAGTATGAAAGGACTTGGCAAATAAACCTGGTCATATATCATTCTTAAATTATTCCTTGTTAGTCCTGCTGTTGAAAAATGGGTGAGAGGATAAGAGGCAGCAAGAGCAAGGAGAGAGAGGGAAAGGACTGAGTGAAGCAGGGGCTTGTGGTGGTTTGTAACCTGTACAAATAACATTGCTTTGCATTATTCTTAGGAGAGGGTTGATTTCCATAGCAGAGCACCTGTGCCTTCAACTGCTCTGGAGCAGCAGGAGTCCTTCACACACGAGGAATTCTCTTGTGCTCTTTCACAAGAGGAACTTTCTGGTGCCTTTAGTTTATTTCACTGGAACAGAGGGTGACAAATGGAAGATTGGTCTGGGAGGAATTTTAGCAGTGCTGCAAGAAAGGAGCAGAGCAACCTTGCTGGTGGCTCAGCTCTTGGCTGCTCCAGCACCTTGTGGGGAGATGCTGCTTCTGCCAGAGATTAAAAGCATCTGGCATAGCTCAGGCTCATTGGATAATTGCAGTGCAAAGAGGTTCCCTCAGTGTGCCCAAGGGGAGCTGCTGCGGGTGCCGTGCACTGTGCTGGATTTGGGGCAGCCAGAGGAGGTTTGGTGTGTTCAGCCTTCGTGCTCCTTACTCCGTGTGCTCGGGAGCTTCGGGCAGGAAGGGTTGGTTTGCAAATCCCAAGCGAGCTCTGGGTAAATCTCAGGTCTTGGGAGCCTAAATCCCAACCACGCCGCAGTTCAGGTGCGTGCCTGCCCCTGTGAGGAGCACTTTAAAAGCAGGACGATGGGCTGGGGTGGGGTGAGAGAGCAAAGGGTGGTCCCCTCCTGTTCTCCTGCCGTGCCGGTTTCGGTCGGTATCCCGTTCAGCTTCTCCCGGCTCGTTTCGTGCTGAGCCGCCGGTGTGCGGGAAGCGGCGGAGCCGAGCTGCTGTGGGATGGAGTCAGCCGCCCCTAAGTCACTCTGTGTCGCTCGGCCTGTCCCTGCTGGCTGATTTGCGGAGCTGTGTCGGTCATCTGCAGAGGAAGAGAGGCCTCCGGAGGACTGTCCTGCGGGATGGAGAGCTTTCCACACAGCCCCCTTAGGTGGTAGTGCTGCTAATGGCGCTGGGACAAAACACTGATGTGAAAGTCTCGTTCAGGTGAGACCTAGCAGGAGTAGTTTCTGATTTCAAGGGGTTGTACAATCTCTTTGCTTCTACTTTGCTTGCTATGCACCTAAGTTATGGATAGAAACAAAGGAAATTTAAGAGGTTTTGGGTTTTTTTCCATGGCAAAAAACAACTCTTTGATGTTACTGTTTTGGAGTAAAATGTTCTTGAAGGTATGTTGTGTGATCCCCTACACACAGCTCAGGGTAGGCTTGTGATAAACTCCATGAAATGCTTATGCTTGCTTTCCTTTACAACTTAGATCTGGAGCAGTTATTTTTGTGGCTCAGGAGAGTTAGGAACTGGAGGCTAGCTGTGCAAAGACAGTGAGTGGTGGTTTTGCTGCTGCTTCTTCCACAGTTACCTTTGGGCTAGGAAGAATGTCAGCTGGTCCTCTGCTGAAGCAGATCCCTCTCTGATACCTGGCTCCTGCTCCCTCTCTGGAGTAGCAGTAGAGAGAAGACTTCACACCTGTTGTCCTCTCCACCCATAGCTCACCTTCAGTGACTGTGAGGCCTTAGCAGACCTGTGGCTTTTCCCTTTTCAGTTATTTTCTTATTTGTTATTGTTTGGGGGCTGGCTCACTAAAGAGGTGAGAAAATATGTTCCAAGTTAAGATGAAGGATGGAGATCTGTGCCATTAAGTTGTTCCTAAGAAACCTTCCCAGGCAGAGACAGACAGAAACTGCTTTGCTGAGGGTGTGCTGATTGATTGACGTTGCAGCTGTCCCAAGCCACTTTTGTTTCACACAAAGGCAGAGAGCAGCTGGAGAACACGCAAGAGCCATGGGCTTGCTGTCAGTGCATTGCTCCTGCAGCTGTCTGTAGTGCAGAAAGGCTGGGACTGAACTGCCATGACTGCCTCCTAGGTTTCTCTGCTACCCTTCACCATGACACCTGGCCCCATCACCGCCCTGTCACACCTCATCCCAAGCTTGCTTTGCTTAAGGTCCCCTCTGTCCTGTCCTTAGTGTGGTGCTATGGCTCAATCCTGCTCAGTCAATCTCCACAATAATCAGCACTCCATGGCCAGTGTCCTCAACCAGACCCAGGGGTTGAATTTCAGGGTGAGGAAAATTAGATATGGGTACCTCCCTCCCCTCCTTGTTGGGAGCCCTCACTGTGTCTCTGTTTTCCCTACAGGCAGGATGCCACCAAACCATCCTTCCCTTTGGCCCAAATGGCAAAGGCACCCAGCCACCCTCCTCCACTGCATTGCATCTGCCTCCCCTCTTCCCCTGTGATCTGTGTTCATGGGAGTCCTCTCCCCTTCCCCTTACTGTTCCTTTTCCAAACAATGCCAGTCAGCATCATTTGGCACATGATGCTTTCAGTCCAGCTCTGCTCCATAGTTAAGGCTCCCTTGGGAGCAGCACTCTGCAACTCACAGCCTCTGAGATGTTATTAAACTGGTGTGGAAGGGAAACAGCAGAAACCTCGTTGCTGGGCTGCACCAACTCCTTTGTGCCCCAGCTGCCTGCTCAGTCTCTCTGAGCAGCTGGGGACAGATCCTTCCACCCAAGCTCTGGGTTAGCAGCCAAGGGCAGAAATCATTACAATAACCCCTCCATGTATACTTGGTGTTCCCCCCTGTTCATTTTTAAGCTGCCTGATGACCATGAATCAACAAGTAAGTGCATGACAGCTCAGGCTGCAGTGTTCCAATAATTCATAATTAGAACTAAGTGCTTAGGGCTGCGTGTGCTGACTTTGAAAAACAGGATGAGGAGATCTTTTGCCAGCCATCCCATTAGGAAGAGGCTTCTGGTCCATGAAAGGAGGTGAAAGCAGGGGGTGGTTGGAGAGTAATTTTGTAAATTGACTGCAGGCAGTGGTACCCCTACCAACTGTAAAGCAATTGCTAGCAGCAAGGTTTGCTTCAAGCAACCAAATGCCTTTGTGTGAGACACCTTGACCCAAATTCAGGTAAGAATTCTGCTGCAGAACAATTCTGTTGCCATTTGATCTTTTCCTGGAGCTGGAGCATTGTCAGGATTCAGAGGAAAAGTCATAATAAAATAAATGACCTGATGACTAATGCATGCCTTGGTCCAGGAGAGCCCAAATTAGCATCCTGTCCAGGCAGGCAGGGACAGGAGGTGAGCTGGGGCTGCTTCTGCAGGCACTGGGTTCAGCTTTAAAAGGTGTCTCAGTCTGGAGGGAGAAATAGACTTGGCTCTTTTTGAACAGTTCCTGTGTTATGAAATTAGAGGCACAAACATCAGCAGCCAGGTGATTTATTGACAGAATAAAGTGGATGGAACAGAAGAAGGGGAGAGACAGACAGAGAGAGGGGGGAAAATGAAGAGACAGAGAGAGAAGGAAATGCATTATATTACCACCCTCCCCCCAGCCCCAGGATGATTTGGGTCTGTGGAAGGCTGCTGCTGCATCCTTGTTGGCTTGTGCTGCCCACCCTGGAGGAAGGGAGGGAGAGATCCCGAAGTCCAAGTCCTTCTCTGAGCAGCCTCCAACCTGTGGTGTCTTCAGTGAAGATGTCTTTTCTCCGTGAGTCACAGCAGGCAGAACTTAGGGCATGGCTTTGCTGGTGGTGGTGAAGAGAGAGAGGTTCCTGGCCTGCTTCCAGGGTGTCTTCTCTGCTTGTCTCCTCCCCAGCAGGATTGCTCAGGTCTCTTATAGAGCTTTTTTAGTCACAGGTTGTTGTTTTTAGGTATGTGCTCAGGTATTGTCCCCAGGGACTCTTCCTGTGTATTCCTTGTGTGCTCCTCCTTTGCCTTTTGTGTACACACACTGCACATCAGGGGCTTATCATGCCAGCTGCTGAATCCCTTCTATAGAGTAGTACCAGTGGCCTCTGCCTGCTACACATTTCTCTTGCTTGGGGTTTTTTTCACCATCCCTGCCCTGGGCAGCTGTGTCTGGGCAAGGAGCAAAGGTGATTTTAATCTTTGTTGATTCACATCAAGAGAGGCAGGACTTAGTCCCTTACAAAAGGCAAATAGCACTTGGAAGCACACAGGCTCTCAGGGATGATGGTCACAGCCAGGCTTTAGAGACTGGCATGCCCTGGGTGGTGCTGCCCTGACAGAGCCCCAAACAGCCTGTTTGGCATCTGCAAGGGGGGTGGGCTCTGGTGGCTGTGAGGGGACAGGGTGGGTGGGCTCTGGTGGCTGTGAGGGGATAGGGGTGTCACTGAGGCCAGAGAGCACCTTGAAGATGGGATGTGTACAAGGTGGTAAATGGAGGGGCTTCAGCATGCACCACATCCAGCTGGGCTTACTGCCTTCCATCTCCCATGGAGGATCCCAGCCCCCTCTTAATTTCCTATGCAGGAAGCTGGTCAGGGTTAGGGACATAAATCAAAGGAGGCAGAGCATGTAAATGTGGGCTTGTGCCTGTGAAAACCTCTGCTTGAGGTCTTTGCAAAAGAATGGCAGAGTAAATGGCACCAAGGCTGTGGTGTCCCACAGAAGAGTTTGAATGCCAGGAAACCACAGAAGTGAATTTAATGCCAGTCAGCAGCAGTTGCCTCATAGAATTTATGTAATTGAAGAAAGACACCCCAAAGACAAATTACATCCCTCCTCCCAGCAAAGCTTTCTCCATATTAAAAGGCATGTTAGTGGTGAGCCCCATGGGAAGGACTGGAGTTAATAGCATCAATATTCTATCCTTGCCCTCAGCTGCCATTTACAGGTGCCTGGATGTGGAATGGGATCCTTTTGTGTTAGAAACCATAGAAAGAACAAAAATGCTTCTTGTCCTGCTGCCAAAGCTGTACCAAGTAGTAAAAATGAGTAGCAGTAGTGCTGATCAAGCAAGCACCAAGCCCCTCAGAACAGGGGCACTAATGCCTAAATTAAATCTCAAGCTAGCTAGAAGGAATCTCAGGCAGATGGGAAGAAATAAATCTCACACAGGGTCTCTGAATACATGTCTTAGGATTCATAGCACAGCATCACCTATGGAAACAGCATTGGCACTGCTAGAGGGTAGGGAGGCTGTTCAACAGGATCTGGACAGGTCAGACCCGTGAGCCAAGGCTCATTGTATGAAGTTCAACAAGGCCAACTGCCAGCTCCTGCACCTGGGTCACAACCACCCCATGGGAAGCTACAGACTGGGGGATGTGTGGTTGGAAAGCTGCAGCTTGGAGAGGGACCTGGGGGGTATCAGTTGATAGCTGACTCAATGTGAGTCAGCAGTGCCCAGGTGGCCAAGAGAGCCAACGGCATCCTGGCTTGGATTAGAAACAGGGTGGCCAGCAGGGACAGGGAGGTGATCATCCCCCTGTGTTCAGCACTGGTGAGGCCACATCTTGAGTATTGTGTTCAGTTCTGGGCCCCTCACTCCAGGAAGGACATTGAGGGGCTGGAGCCTGTCCAGAGAAGGGCAATGAGGCTGGGGAAGGGCCTGGAGCACCTGGGCTATGAGGAGGGGCTGAGGGAGCTGGGGGTATTCAGTCTGGAGAAGAGGAGGCTGAGGGGAGACCTCATTGCTGTCTCCAACTACCTGAATGGAAGCTGGTGTGAGGAAGGGGCAGCCTCTTCTCTTTGGTGTCAAGCAACAGGACCAGAGGAAATTGTTCTAGGCTGTACCAGGGGAGGTTCAGGCTGGATGCTAGGAAATATTTCTTCATACAGAGGGTTCTCAAACATTAGAATGGTCTGCCCAGGGCAGTGCTGGAGTCACCATCCCTGGGGGTGTTTAAGCTGTGTGTGGATGTGGTGCTTAGGGACATGGTTTAGGATTGACCCTAAACTGGGTCAAGGGATGGCCTGTATGAGCTTGGAGGTCTCTTACAACTGGATGTGTGCTGTGATTCTGTGACATGTTGTTCTCTGGGCACTCTTACACCTGTGATGAAGTAGGACATTTTTTCATAACCAAAGGAATCTCTTGGAGTTCAAACCTGTGGCATCAGTAGGACTTGTACCTTGCTGCAGCTGAGGAAAGTGTCCCCTGGGTTTTGCACACCTCTTCATTTTCCAGGGAGATGGAAGCATGGATGTGTCTGCCAGCAGGATCTTGCATTGCCTTTCTGGGGTGCATGAGCAGAATTGCTGAGTGAGAAGCCAGGGAGATGTTTCTTCCTGCCTGAGGTGTCCACTTGACCACAGCTTGAATGTAATCTCTTCACAACAACCTCACAAGTCCCCAGAGGTGCAATGTGTTTAAGCTGCTGCAACAGAGGGGCAAAGAGAACCAGTGGTGCTGAGGGGGAGGCAGCAGCCATCTCCCAGCAAAGGACAGTCAGACAGCTCTGTAGCAGGGGGAGCTGCCTCTGCTGACATCACTGTCAGGCAGTGCAGTGGGGACAAGTGACCCCACAGAACTCCTCCTGGCCTCTGGTACCTTTTGTGAATGCTCCTTGTCCTCTGCTGTGGTGCCCACCAGTGCTGATAAACGTCTCTGTGTGCTGTAGCTGCACTTGTGGTCATAGCTGCTAGCAGCACTTGGGGGGTCTGGGCAGTTGGTGAGGGTCACAGCCTAGAACCAAAGTCTGCAGCCCAAACTCTTCGTGAGTAGCATCCTACATGCTGGCTGCCTGCTAATGGGCTTTGGGCAGAGCTGTTTTGAGAGCAGATGGTTGGAAGGAGTAGTAAAAGGCTGCTGGCCCTTTATTTGAGGGTGGAAGAATACACCTTCAAATCAAGAACAGCAAATGGTCAGCACAAAGGTACAGAACAGGCACCTTGAGAGCTGCTGGCCCTTCCCTTTTCAAGTCAAGATTTTTGACAGCACTTCCAATTTTCACTAGAGAATGAAAGCTATTATCTGAGAACCAAGGGGCAGAGGTTAGAAAGACCTTAAGCAGCCAAAAATACCATTTCAAGGGCATGACAAAGAGTAAGAGCAGTTGTGCAGCCAAGGCACTGAGCACTAATAGACCAGCAGGATGGCATTCAACAAGTCCAAGTGCTGCACTTTGGCCACAACAACCCCAGGCAGGGCTACAGGCTGGGTCAGAGTGGCTGGAGAGCAGCCAGGCAGAGAGAGACCTGGGGGTACTGGTGGATAGTAGGCTGAACATGAGCCAGCAGTGTGCCCAGGCAGCCAAGAAGGCCAATGGCATCCTGGCCTGCATCAGGAACAGTGTGGCCAGCAGGAGCAGGGAGGTCATTCTGCCCTGTGCTCAGCACTGGTTAGGCCACACCTCGAGTCCTGTGTCCAGTTCTGGGCTCCTCAGTTTAGGAAAGATGTTGAGATGCTGGAAGGTGTCCAGAGAAGGGCAACAAAGCTGGGGAGGGGTCTGGAGCACAGCCCTGTGAGGAGAGGCTGAGGGAGCTGGGGTTGCTTAGCCTGGAGAAGAGGAGGCTCAGAGGAGACCTTATTGCTCTCTACAACTACCTGAAGGGAGGTTGCAGCCAGGTGGGGGTTGGTCTCTTCTCCCAGGCAAGCAGCACCAGAACAAGAGGACACAGTCTCAAGCTGTGCCAGGGGAGATTTAGGCTGGAGGTTAGGAAGAAGCTCTTCATAGAAAGAGAGATTGGCCATTGGGATGTGCTGCCCAGGGAGGTGGTGGAGTCACCATCCCTGGAGGTGTTCACAAAAGGCTTGGATGTGGCACTTGCAGCCATGGTTTAGTTGTCAGGAGGTGTTAGGTATTAGGCAATAGGTTGGGCTTGATGATCTCTGAGGTCTTTTCCAACCTGGTTGATCCTGTGATGTCGTGACCAAATGCCAGTTCCACTGTCACTTGTACAAAAGCATGGGTTGCAGCTGAGCTCTTCCCAGGGCATTTTGTGGCTCTGATGCCCAAGCCTGAAGCCCTGAAGAGCCAGGGCTCTGCAGAGGAGGAGACTGCCCCATCCTTCCCATGGCAGAGCTGTGACAGCACCAGTCTGCAGTCACTGCTCTTGCCCCAGAGCTGAAGCTGCTGCTCTCTAATAGAATGTATGTATTTATATATTCTACCTTTTAATATTCCCTGGTGGTGGTGTCCTCAGACACTGCTGGAACTCCTTTACAAAGTATATTTGGAGGCTGTGCCACTCGGTGGTGAGTGATACATGCCTCATACAAAGGCAGTCAAATGATTCCAGCACGGATCCAAGGGTTTCCAATCCAGCAATTCAAACTGGAAGTAAAGGTGCTGTGATCTGTGGTGTCCCACCACTGGGATTCTGTAGCCAGGGACTCATGGCTTGCTCCTCTGTCCTGTGTCTTCCCAGGTGCTCTGACTATATTCAAGTGGCCCTTGGCTCGGAGAGGGCTGGGGGAGCCTCTCTCTTGTGTGCTCTGCTGCTGGGCTGTAGCCTTTCCTTGGCTCTTCTGGGATTCGGTTCTCTTGGGGCTTTCCCCTTTCTGCTTTGGTCCAGGTGTATTTGGTTTGCTAGGGCAGGCTCTGCACTTGCTACTCAGGCAGCATTTGGCTCTTGCTGCTTGCTGGGTGAGAACAAGGCCAAGTGCCTACCTCCTTGTCTGGTTTAAATACTGTCCCAAGGCAATTAGTTCCCTTTGGTAACACAGAGCCCTGATAACTGGACCTGTGGGATGGGGCACATCCAACCATGTCCAGGGGCACACAGAGTCACAGCTGTGTTACAAGGTTAGTCACACATGCTAGGTGTTCATCTGGACCCCAGGAAGTGTCCAGGTTTGCACATTCACAGATGCTTAACCTGTTGTATGGGTTAGGGCATGTTTTGGGGCTTGACCCTTCAGGACACTCTGCAGCACAGGTTCCTACATCCCAGCGATTCCACAGCTGGGTGGGTGGCAGTGGGAGATGGTGGCTCAGTAAAAGGCTGAGGCTGTTGATCAGAGCTGCTCTGGAGGGAGGCTGTGTTGAGTGCTGTGTTCACTGCAGGGAGCCCTGCTGTGGAGAGAAGAGAGGGCAGGCTGTGTGTCTCATGCCATCCACCCCAGCTGTGAGTAGCTCAGCACAAGTCTCTTTACATCCCAGAGTCCTGAGGTGATGCTGAGTGGTGTTACACATTTAGCTGGAAGAAACCCAGACCAGTGGGGGGGAAAATCCTTCTGGAATCTTAAAGTGATTTCAGGAGGTTTAAATCCACCTAACTTGGAGTGAAAACTCTAACAGGGATAGTTCAGACTCTAAGTCACAAAATGTGGCCCAGCCCTCACTCTAGTGCCTGGGCACTCCTGGGAGGGAAACAAGGAGAGCAGAAAAGAAAACCCAGCAGGATTTATAAGAGCTAAAAGGCACAAGACAGTAAACCTGGAGGGCTAGCAGAGTGAGCAAATGGGCTATAAATGCAGCTACCTGCTGCCTTTTGAGATGAGCTCCCTGGCAGGCAGAACTCAGTGATTTGCTTTGGTAATTTGTGTGGGTTTAATTGTCTTCCCAACAGAAAGTGGGGACATGCTGATAGGAAGAGTCTGCTCAGGAAAATAACTTGAGAGAGCAGCACAGGAAGATGGCCTGGGCAAGGAGTGGGAGAGCTGGACTGAGCCAAGGTGCTGCAGGGGGGCTGTGGGTTGAGCCTGTAATGAGAACCACTTCTTCCTGTCCTGCCATTGAGGCACTGAAGCCCAGGGCAAGGAGCCCTAAACTGATGGAGTGCCTCTGTCAAGGTGGGACAGTAAGGGTTAGAAATGAGTGGAGCAGGCTGTGCAGCAGCAAGCCTCGAGCAGGAGGTTGTGAGGGGGTTGAGGAGGAGTTTTCTATTTCCTCTGCTGTCAGGGGATCATTGAGCAGGAAGCCTCTCACTGGTGGCTGGAGGGGTGCAGGTGCCTGCTGGGGGCTGTAGCTCACTGCCCAGGGCAAAGTTTTCACGTGGAGATAAGTCACAAAGTGAGAAGCCCACTAGATATGATTGCAGCCTTGTGCTCTGCTGAGCAGAGGGTGCTCAGAATTTGGCAGCCTTTAGCAGAGCCTTGTGGTGCTGAAAACACCTTCAGAGGTGCAGGAGGGGGCTGAGCTGAGCTTGGGTGCTTTACTAGGCTCATGCCTTGAAGCAGCTCCCTTTCAATATTCCCACAGCATGTTTGTGTAGCTGGGTGCTGCCATCCACACCCAGGGGAGCTGAGCCTGGGTGAGTGGCAGCAGGGACACAGCAACTGAACTGTGTTGAGTTGTTCTGCAGGGGAGCTGAGCCTGGGTGAGTGACAGCAGAATCACAGTAACTGAACCTGTGTTGAGCTGTTGTGCAGGGGAGCTGAGCCTGGGTGAGTGGCAGCAGGGACACAGCAACTGAACTGTGTTGAGCTGTTCTGCAGGGGAGCTGAGCCTGGGTGAGTGGCAGCAGGGACACAGTACCTGAACCTGTGTTGAGTTGTTCTGCAGGGGAGCTGAGCCTGGGTGAGTGGCAGCAGGGACACAGCAACTGAACCTGTGTTGAGTTGTTCTGCAGGGGAGCTGAGCCTGGGTGAGTGGCAGCAGGGACACAGCAACTGAACTGTGTTGAGCTGTTCTGCAGGGGAGCTGAGCCTGGGTGAGTGGCAGCAGGGACACAGCAACTGAACCTGTGTTGAGTTGTTCTGCAGGGGAGCTGAGCCTGGGTGAGTGGCAGCAGGGACACAGCAACTGAACTGTGTTGAGTTGTTCTGCAGGGGAGCTGAGCCTGGGTGAGTGGCAGCAGGGACACAGCAACTGAACCTGTGTTGAGTTGTTCTTTTCTCAGAAGGGAAAAGAATAATCCCTGGGCTCTGACATTTGCAACAGACATTATCTGCTCTCTGACATTTGGGCTCATAAACTGAGGTCAACCAAATTTCAGTTCTTAACTCACTCCACTGTATCAGACAAGATCGGCACTGACTGCCTGACCCTTTCTCTACGTAGCAGCCCACCTGCCCCTCACCTCCAGCACATGAGTGATGAAGCCTGGAACTTGGTTCAGTGATGATCAACTAAGCACCAGGAAAATGCATGAGGTGTCCTCAAAAAGTGCATGGCAGAGCAGGGGGCTGGCTGAGGGTCTCTCATAGCCCCCTCTTGCACATCATGGTTTTTGATCCCACTTGTGTTCAGGAGGATGGCATGCACTGAGTCCACAGCACCAGCAACCTGGGAGGGCAGGTGCCTGGTGTTGGCAGTGGCTGCTGTGCTTCTGCAGCTGCTTCCTCAGCAAGGAGTGTTGGGGTAGCAGCTGTGGCCGTGCTGCCTGTGCTTTGTGTGGGGGCAGGGGCCTTGTGTGGCTGCTGGTTCTGGCCAGCAAGGCTGGGCATGGGCAGGGAAGGCTCCTTTCCCAAGGCTGAGTGGTGGGGGTGACGTTGCTGTCACTGACATCCAGGCGTGGCTTGAACAGGACAAGAATCAGGGCAAGGTTTTCAAGCTGCTTTGAAGCCAGGGCAGCTGAAGCAGCACTAAGAGTGGTTTTGTGTGGGTGCATTAGCCCTGTGGGCAATGGATGAACAGAACAATACAAGCTGGCTCCGTGGCTGTGAGTAAATGTAGGGGAAATGGACAACTGTAGGGCTGAGAAATCTGAGGGTAAGACAGGAGCTGAGGCAGAGGGTGAAGGGCAGTGGGCTTGCCAGCTCTCCCCTCATTCCCCTTTCTTTGAGCAGGGACACAATGTGCTTCAGTCAAACGTCATTTCCAAAGGAGGAGAGTGAGAAGGATACACTTAAGATGGCACAAGATATCCCTGTCCTGCTGATCTGCATTAAGACAAACAGCTCTGCTTGAAGAGAGATGATGCTCTGGGCATGTATCAGGTGCAGTCAGCCAGCAGTGCTGCTGGCCTTACCCACAGCCCTGAATGGGCTGCAAATCCAACTCCTTGCCATCCAAGCCTTGGTCCAGCATGGCTTCCTCCTGTCAGCATTTTGGCACCCATCTGAAGCCCAGTGAGGGCTGTGAAATGAAGGGGCTGCATTAACCCTGAGTGCAAGCAGGGAAGGATCAGTTCAGGCACCAAAGCTTTTGGAAGGCTGTGGACAGATTTGTTTGCTGACAGTGTCTGAAGGGAAACAACAAACACAGGCTACAGCCACCTACAACTACCTGAAAGGTGGTTGTAGGCAGGTGGGGGTTGGTCTCTTCTCTCTAGCAACCAGCATCAGAACAAGAGGACACAGTCTCAAGCTGTGCCAGGGGAAGTTTTGGCTCAAGGTGAAGAGAAAGTTCTTCACTGAGAGAGTTGTTAGCCATTGGAATGTGCTGCCCAGGGAGGTGGTGGAGTCACCATCCCTGGAGGTGTTCAAGAGGGGATTGGACGTGGCACTTGGTGCCGTGGTCTAGTCATGAGGTCTGTGGTGACAGGTTAGACTTGATGATCTTTGAGGTCTCTTCCAACCTTAGTGATACTGTGCTGGATTCTATGGCCCTGCTCTAACAGGGGGGGTTGGACTAGTCACAGCAACCCCATGCAGTGCTACAGGCTGGGGTCAGAGTGGCTGAGAGCAGCCAGGCAGAGAGGGACCTGGGGGTGCTGCAGTGTGCCCAGGAAGCCAAGAGGGCCAATGGCATCCTGGCCTGCATCACGAACAGTGTGGCCAGCCGGAGCAGGGAGGTCATTCTGCCCTGTGCTCAGCACTGGTTAGGCCACACCTTGAGTCCTGTGTCCAGTTCTGGGCCCCTCAGTTTAGGAAGGAGGTTGACTTGCTGGAACAAGTCCAGAGAAGGGCAACAAAGCTGGGGAGGGGTTTGGAGCACAGCCCTGTGAGGGGAGGCTGAGGGAGCTGGGGTTGCTTAGCCTGGAGGAGACTCAGGAGCGGCCTTCTTGCCATCTACAACTCCCTGAAGGGAGGTTGTAGCCAGGTGGGGGTTGGTCTCTTCTCCCAGGCAAGCAGCACCAGAACAAGAGGACACAGTCTCAAGCTGTGCCAGGGGAGGTTCAGGCTGGAGGTGAGAAAGAAGTTCTTCATAGAAAGAGTTATTGGCCATTGGAATGTGCTGCCCAGGGTGGTGGTGGAGTTACCATCACTGGAGATGTTTAGAAGGAGCCTGGATGGGGTGCATGGTTGCATGGTTTAGTTGATTAGGTGGTGTTGGATGATAGGTTGGACTTGATGATCTTGAAGGTCTCTTCCAACCTGGTCTGGTCTTTTCTATGCTATATCCTGAGGTCCTTTCCAACCCCTAACATCCTGTGATCCTGTGCCACAGTGCAGCTGTCTGAGAAAACACAGGGCTAAACCCCCTAAACAGTCCTGTGGAGAGTGAGTCTGCTGGAATCTGCTCCCTTCAGTCCTTTAACTCTTCAGGCAGCCAGCCCCTCCCTTAGCAGCAGGCTGTGTAACACTTGGCTGCTCCAGAGGACACCAACTGCCTGTAGGTGTCAGCCTTATAGCACGGCACAGATGTAAGAGCAGGGGCTTGGGTTGGTTTTTTAGATCAAAGCCACCTCACATCACAGCTGGTTTACTTCAAAAGGAAACCTGTTAACCAACACCCCCAATCCCCACACCCCCAAGTTGCCTCCTGTCCTTACAGCAGAACTAAACCCAAAGCACTCCCAGATTTGTTTTCCTCATCTGTTTTTCTGTCTCAGCAAGATTTGGATTAAAAGGCAAGGTTTGAATGATCAGTGCTCTGCAGCCACCTCAACACTCCTCAACCCTTCTGTCTCCTTACATGGGTCACTGTTTCTTCACCACTGTGATCAACCACACTGTGTGGAACCCCCAAATGTGCTCCCATGCCTTCCCTCAAGGCCACTGCAGAAAGAGTATTTTGTGTCTTGATTCTGGTACTAATTATAAGTAATTGTTTAATATAGAAGAGCTTGGTACAGAAACCTACTAAGAGAGAGGCTATTAACTGCCTCTGATTTTGGCACTGCTCTATTTTCCTGAAGGGGTGTGGGGGAAGTGGTACTTGAGTGGAGAACAGGGTTGGGGAGGAAGGCAGAGGGAAATGGGGCTGTTTTGCCTGGAGGAGGCTCAGAGATGGCACTGCTCTCTACAACTGCCTGAAAGGAGCCTGCTGTGATGTGGGGGTTGGGCCTTTTCACCCTAGAATTAAGTGACACAGCCAGAGTAAATGGCCTCAAATTCATGGCCTCAGGGCCACGAGGATGATCAGAGGGCTGGAGCACCTCTCCTGTGAGGACAGACTGAAGGAGTTGGGGCTGTTGAGTCTGCAGAAGAGAAGGCTCCCAGGTGACCTAATTGTGGCCTTCCAGTATCTGAAGGGGGCTAGAGGAAGGCTGGGGAGGGACTGCTCAGGATCTCAGGTAGTGATAGGACTAGGGGGAATGGAATGAAGCTGGAGGTGGGGAGATTCAGGCTGGAGGTGAGGAGGAAGTTCTTCACCATGAGAGTGGTGAAGCCCTGGAATGGGTTGTCCAGGGAGGTGGTCGAGGCCCTGTCCCTGGAAGTGTTTCAAGCCCAGGCTGTCTGAGGCTCTGGCCAGGCTGATCTAGTGTGGGGTGTCCCTGCCCATGGCAGGGGGGTTGGAACTAGATGATCCTTGTGGTCCCTTCCAACCCTGACTGATACTGTGATTGTAAGCTGTGCCAGGAGAGATTGAGGGTGGCTACAAGGAAAAAATTCTTTACCAAAAGGGTGGTCAGGCAGAGGAACAGGCTGCCTAGGGAGGTTGTGGAGTCAGCATCCCTGGAAGCCTGTGACTGAAATCAGGTTTCACCCACAGGCAGGGTTGTGCTCAGTTGCTGAGTTACAGGGGAGCTGCTGATGGTAACTTCAGGAACCAGGCTCACTTTGCTGGAAAGAAACCACAAACCCAACCAGAATTTCTAACAGCTTTTGGAAACAAAATGGGTTACAAAAAGAATGCTCCAGGAAGTAGTTTGTGGTAAGAATATTTTTTATATATATATTTAAACACTTTTAAACACTTACAAAAACCCCATTCAAACAAAACCAAGGGGGGGGGGGGAGAAAAAGTTTAAATAACTTTGGAAGCAGAACAAGTCCTTCTGCCTTCACACACACAACACTTCCCAGCTGTTGGCACAAAAAGGAATCCACATTCATAAACCCCCTCACTATGACAGCAAACATAAGTTAAATAAATCATAGGCACTAGTTTATCAAACCCCTAATTCCACACCTCTGCAGTAAATCTCTACACACAGAGCCCCTGTGGCTTCCTGCTCTCCAGAAACTGGTGATGCACAGAGGCTTTGCTCAGTAAACAGACAGCTCTTGCTGCGTGTCAGGGGAGAACAGCAGAGACAAGGATCCTCAGGAAACTGAGAAGCTGAACTTCCCCAAGTGAGCAGTTACTTAAGGAAATGCACACAGCAGGCTGGTGCAGCCATGGTAAAGCTCTCAGTGCTATCTCAACTGACTTGCAGAAGTCAGCTGAGTGTTGGATAAAACCCACCCCTTAAAATTCACCTTTCCTGGACTGCAGGGGCAGCATTGCTTTGTGGAAGGCTGAGATGTTCACAGCTGGGCTGCAGTGTGAACATGCAGTGAGGCTACTTGCACTTGATCTGCTCCTCCCTCCTGCTTGGCAGTGGCAGCAGGCACTGACACCCACCAGCCACGCCAAATGGCACCAGCCTAGGCTACTGCTGTGTACTGGGCTGCTGGGGCAAGGTAGTTTCTTTCCCCTTACTGCATTACAGTATATTTGATACTCTCACTTCAAAGAGGCTGGAGCCTGAAGTCATTCATCACCCCAAAGTTTGCTTGAGTAATCAGAGCTGCAAGTTAGTCTCCACTGCTCCCTATTTGGCTTCTTCCAAGTCAAGTAGTATTGCATGGCTTTTCATCCAGGGAAATGGTCATGCTGGCCAGAAATCCAAGGCCCAGAATTTCAGGGTTAGTTATCCTCTTAGTGGTGGGAGTCAAAATACACCAGCAGTTCCAAACTCAAGGTACTCATGGGGGTTGAAGGCTACCTACCATCCAATCCAGCTTGTAGTGTCTGTCAGTCATTGCACAAAGGATTTGCCATTCACATTCTCTTACTTTATCAACTGTACATCCAAAATACTGAACAAGCTTCAAACTAATTCCCTTCTGGTTTTTAACTAGTCCCACCCCACACAACTGCAGTCACAAAGGTTTGCCTGATAGCTTCCACCACAGAAAACAACGGTTGAGAGGCTAAAGGAGTTGGTTCTGAGCAAAACGTGTCAGAATGAGTCAGAGCCACCAGAGGAATTTAATAGCTTGTAAACAGACACAGCAGGTTTCATACTCTCTTACCAGCAATGTTAAGATACACATATGTAAGGCAAAGTACATCTTGAAACACACTTCACGTGGGCAGTATCTTCTGTAAAAATATTTACAATGTCACATGAACCCAAGTTAAGAAAAATGGATGAAAGTAAAAAAATAGGCTACAGGAAACTTCCTCATACCATGGAACATCACCTAAATGAATATCATTTGGCATCAAGAGTCAACTCATCACCTTAAAATCTGTATGGTACAAGTGCATAGTTGTGTCTCCTCCTCAAATGCCAGCATCTGCGGGTGCTCCAGGCTGCGAGCGCAGCGGGGTGGTGTCGGAACAGGGGAACTTTAGGACTTGCTCTTTCCTTGGTGAGGAAACCTGCCAGAAATAAAAAGCTGTCCCCCAGGTGGCGAGCCATGTGTTACAGAGGTGGCTACAATAGCAAAGGCCATCTTTCCTGAGCCAGGAGCTGTAAGGTTACAAAGGTTGTAGGAGCGGTACTGAGCCCTTTTGGCAATGGATCGGCTAAGAGCACGCGGAGCTGAGCGCTCAGCGGAGGAAAGATGCAATCTGTACTATTGCATTTGGTGTGCCTGCTACATTCAAACCTTGCACCTTCTCAACAGCCATGGCTGCACACTGCCTGTTCTGCCAGAGTCGCTCCAGGTTCTGCAGGAGGCACGTACCACTGCCCCAGGGAGAACCCCAGGCAGCTGCCAAAGGCAGTGTGTCACTGGCACTGCAGCGGCCTGCGATCAGAACGTTAGCCCTGATTAGTGTAGTCTGGTTGCAATCACCAACCTTGCTGCTGAGCTAGCCCAGGCTGAAGGTGAAGCTCTGAGCAGCATAAGCCCCGTGCCACACTTGCTCTTTCTCAACATGGGCATTTCTTTGGCATTTGTTAGGTTTCTGCCCAGACCTTGGCCACTGTCATCCATATTGATTCATTTTTAGCAAGCAAGAAACCCCCCCAAGAACTGATAGCCATTTAATGCAGAAGTGATTGTATGACCACCAAACATCTGATGTTAGATGTCATTAAAGTGCTGCTTTATAATCTCTGCCAGTTTGTGCTAATTTAGAGACAGAGAGGTCTGGAATTTCTACCAATCCCAAAAGTCTCATCTGAACAGTTTGTGTAATGCAGCTGTCCTTGAGCCTGGTGAGGAAGCATCCATGAGCACTGGGACTCTGCACTCAGCTTTGCAGGTCAGTAGCAGCCATCTTTCCAACTCTCGTCTTTCACGCTGCCGTAGGTTTTGGGAGCAGGTAAGGATCTAAAACAAGAGGAGAGGTTTGTCAGTTGCATACAGAACTGCTGCTGTCTCCACCTACAATCCAGAAGGCCTTGAACCCTTCATCAATAACAAATACACACTTCACTCATTTACTTCTCTGTTTGCTTCTCAGTTTGCTTAAGACACCCCCCCAGAGTATTTTCAGCTTGAGGTTCTGTGTGTTGCATTCTTGGCACTACCACGGCACAAAAACATCTGCATAAAGAGAAAAACCCACAGCTTTCTGCTATTGTACCTTGTGAGAACACAAACTCTTATCTGCTGCTACCTAAACCCAGGCCTCTTTAATTCTCCAGTGGTGTGTAAACAGGGAAACTCTTGTTCAGAGTATCACCTTCTGCTTGCATCCAAACCTTGACATCCACAAGTAATTCATTGTGGTGTCGTGTAAAGATGGACAGAAACCTTCACAAAATAAAAGCTGGGTAAGTTTACTAAGTGAAACTCTTTCCTCTAAGAAAAGTTGTGGTTTGGACAACTACACCTGGCTCCCACTAGGATTTCTTGTCAAGACCCATGTGAGTTCTGTGACAGTCACCTATCACTGCCCTGCCCAGCACTCGCTGCAGCACACAACTCTTCCACACATTTAGTGCTGGTGTCTCTCTTTTATAGCACTGGAGACCAACTGTTCCTCCTTTCACTTCAAGGAGGTTCCCAGTACTTCTCATGCTTTATCTCAGTGGCCTTTTGCTTGCTACCTTCAGGGGAATTCCACCTTAGAATGGCATTAGGAGCACATTCCAAACTGTCCATCACTTCCTTCTGACTCTCCTGAAGACAAACTGTCCCTGCAGCCTTTCCAGCTGGTACTTAGGTCTCTCTCTGATATCAGGTGGGTGCTACCATACTGTTTTGTCCTGCTGAGTTTTACACTGAGCTTAAGAAATGCTATGGATGTCTCCTCTGCCCTCCTGTGCCTTCCTTACTGAAGTTTCTAGCTGCTCAAGGAGAGGAAACTCCTCTTGCCATGGTACCACAAGCTCAACTTGTGGATTACAGGAGGAAAACAGTTGTGACCCAGTGGTACAAAGGGATTTTCACTTGTCAGCTCTAGTTGGTAACTTTTTACCATATGCAGACAAATTGTTCCTGGCTTCTCAGCCCAGCCTACGACACCTGATTCATTTAGTTCAAGTGTCTTTTGTTACTCATCGCACTTTCACACCTTCCCTCTCATTCAGGAACCTTTTCCACTCAGTGTTGTTGCAAAACCGATTTTGGAAGCGTAGGCAGATCTCCATTTCCATCCTGAAGACTTGAGATCAAAGGAGGACCACAGGAAGGGGCAGCACAAACACACAATGTCCAGAATTACTTCAGCCTAAGGCTGCCTGTCACATACTCACCTGCGAACAGGCTGTGCAAGTTTGCTACGAGGCACTGGGATGCCCCCTGCCGAAGGGGCACTGGGTCTGGGCAAACCACTCCTCATCCCTGCTGTCCCTGCCGGTCTGGTAAGAGTAGTACTGTTAATACTGCTGGCAGGGCTTGGCAAGCCTGAACTCTGGGCTGCAAGAGGCCCTGGTGAAGAACTACTATGTGTCATCTGTGTGGCCTCTGGAGAAGCAACTGAACCAGGTCCATGGTTACTAAATGCTTTGACTGGTTGTCGGAGAGCCAGGGGAGACGGTGCCGCCGGTGACCGGAACTTACTCGAAGGTGGTACTGGAAAATGAAATACAGGAATTACTGTCAAGCTTAAGCTACACTCACTGAAATTAACAACAGGAAATTACTTGATGGGAATATTCAAACAATGTGGGATGTAGAATGGAGTACAGCCAATCAAGCAGCAATGAGAAACAGGAATTCAGATGTCCTTTTAGTCAGGAGGTTTTGATAGCGTACGTCCAATGCCCTCTCTGCTTACTGCAGGTACTTTTAAAGCTGGATTTGTAAGCAGTAAGTAAGGGCTAACTGCTGTATCAGTCACAAGAAAGAGAGGAGAATGTGCTTCAGAGGCAACTTAACAGCTTCAGACCCTTGTGACCCTAATTCCCGTCCCTGAAAGAACACAACACAGTATTCTGCTGGGATGCACACTTTGAATCTATTTAGAGACTGTGTTAGCCTTCAGTGCTGAGATGCTGAACACAGAGCTGCTGGGATGTTTCTTTTAGGTTGTTCTGTTTAACCAAATCCAGTGACTTAGAAGTAACCTGCAGACAAGGTCATGTCCCAGATTTATTGGTTGATGGGGAGGGAGCATCAGTTGTAAATACAGGGTCAGTCAACCCCCAAGCCCAAAGAAATTCGAGGTGCTGCTATGAAGCTTAAAGCAGACAGCTATCCCAATTTGTAGCCTTCCTTCTCTTACAAACATTAGCAAAATCATCACTGTAACTAATACCTGTAGTAAAATAGTTTGTGTCTGAGTTGGGAGTCCTGTCTGGGGGAGGTTGCTAAGCCAGAACATTCAACAGCTCTTCAATGATGCCAAACTTCAAGCACAACTCTTCACAAGCATGAGAAGTATTTTCAAGCTATGCATAATGTATCACTAAGCAATAAACTAAGCCATCACCTTAAGACTCAAATGGAATGCCACCAGCTTTTCAAACTGATTAGTGGGTCAAGCAGCACTCAACAGAGGAGAATCAAATCAATCATGAAAGTAAAACAGAATCATGTTTATGTTTAGGGAGTTTGCATAAACTCTTCTTTCCTCCACTTCACTTTCTTTACACAGAGACCAAAGTTGTATCCCCTTTGGCAGGGCTTGTACCCAGAGGAGACAGTCCTTCACACAGCTTTCATTCTCATTTTACAAGGCAGATCCACTCAGAACATGACAAGAGGTAAGCAATGAGAGAGGAGACCCTCCACCGTGGGGTACAGAAGTAGTTTCCAGTTTGTACTCTGAAGCCCTTTCTTACAGGGGCTGCCTAGGAAGGCAGGTGCCTCACCACAGATAAGAGCTGCAGTTGATTCCTTTCTAGGTTATCCAAAGGAGGCCTTTCCCTCTGACACCAACAGCACAAAGCTGCTCATGAGAAGAGCTGACAAAAAGGGTGGCAGAGATGTCAACAATACCTGACAGCTGGTAAGTAGGGAGGAGAACAAATAAAACCCCTTAAAATAAACCCCTGGTGTCAAGCCAGAGGCTGGATTAAGTGAGCATTAACAGCAGCATGACTGGACAGAAAGAGCAGTGAAGTGCTGCTAGGACTAAGAGAGGTGACATTGTCAAGTGTGACAGGGCCTGTGACAGTGGTGCAATCCCTCTGCAGAACTTCCAAGTGAGGGAACCTTTACCACTGAACTCACTACAACACCTGGTTGGAACACAAAGACAGTATCATCTTAGCAACTGACCAACAGAGCCATGCCAGTGGAGAAAAAACTGGCTGCAGCTTTGGGCTGCCTGCAGGCATGCTGGGGAAAAAGGCTTTTAGGTACAAGCAATGAAAAGTTGTAACTGGAGAAAGCTTGTCACCTTCCCAGCAACAATAAACAGCAAAGTGCTTCTCTCCATTCCTTCCAGTTTTCTGTTGACCATATTGTACCATGTGGCCAGCGTGAGCTCTCAGTCCATCAACACTTCCTGTCAGCACAGCATTGCAGACATTGCTGAGAGCTGCATTCATCCTGGTGCATAAAGGAATGAATTGTCTTGACATGTGGACTGCCCTGGAGATCTTGGCACATGATGCAATTTCTGGCTAACAGAGGGATTTTTGTCTTGGAGACGTTTGGGGTATTTAATAGAACTCAGCTTGGCCTGCTTGGAAGATGGAATCACAGAGAGGGAGGTCATTGTGTCCCCATGTGTGGTACTGAGCTGAGCCCTGTTCAATAAAAACACACTGAAGGGTAAGGGGAGTGCTTAACAGCTTCACAAAACCCCAGCTCCTGAGAAACTAAACCACTAGAACCAACTGCAGTTAACACAGCTGACATTGGTGAAAGTAAATGGCACCGTGCAGCCACCCTCTCTGGATTCTGTCCTGGGCTGTGGGCAGGGAGCAAGAGATGCCTGCCTGCCAAAGTGGGATGCTGTGAAGCTACCACCTTGGCTGGCTTGCAACCCAAGGCCAGCAGCTGCATCCCAACCTGAAACCAGAATCAACTCTAATGAAGCTGTTGAAAAATCACAGCTACTGTGATGAGGTGATCCAGACTGATACACATGAACAGATGAGGTCAAACCACGGGAATCAGTTCACAGAAGAGACATGGGCCTGTTGAAGCAGGTCCAAAATGATCAGAAGGCTGGAACACCTCTGCTCTGAGGCAAAGTTCAAATGAGATGGGGCTGTTCAGTGTGGAGAAGAGAGAGCTCCAAGGAGACCTTAGTGTGGCTTTTCAGTACTTAAAGGGAGCCTGCAACAAACTTTTTAGCGTGGCCTGTTGTGACAGGACAAGGGGTGATAGTTTCAAACTAAAAGAGGGGAGACTCAGACTAGATGTAAGGAAGACATTGTTACAATGAGGATGAGGAGTCACTGGCACAGGTTGCCCAGGGAGGTGGTTAGATGCCCCATCCCTAGAAGCATTCAAGATCAGGTTTGGAGGGGGCTCTGAGCAACCTGATCCAGTTGAAGATGTCCCTGCTCACTGCAAGGGTAGCTGAATTAGATGGCCCAAAGCATTCTATGACCAGAGTGATACTGTCATACAGCACCTTACACTGCTGTGTAAGCCTTCACAGGCCTGTCATGGTGAGGAGTTTGCTGTCTGAGTGTATCTTGAACTGTCTTACACAACATGCTGTGTGGGGAAGATGCCAGGCCATGTGAGGAACGGCATTGTAAGAAACTAAAAGCAATTGTTGCTGATAGTTGTTTGTTCTTTTGAAGCTAAGGTCTTGTTTCATTACCACATAAAGCTTCCATATTTGTGAGAATCTCAGATCAGAAGCAAGAAAAAAATCAACACATCAAGGAGTATAAAAGAGCAAATACTGCAAAGGCCATGCTGGGTCTGTATTTGCAGTGAGGAACTGGGACACACAACTGGCAGTGCTCACTCTCCAAAGAGTTAACACAATTTCATCAAGTTAATCTTCTGTACATTTCCACAGCTCCAGACTAAGCCATCCACCTCCTAAGTGTTCCAGACATCCAGAGGAAGAAGAGATGGCCAGCTGGAAAGACTGCACAGAAGCCTTTGCAGAGGAACTGAGAGGATGGTCTTAGGCCAAAGCAGAGCACTGAGAGCACTTTTCAGATTATTTCATACCAAACAGAGAAGACTGTTAGAGATCTCCTAGGAAACCATGTGAATCTGGCTCAAACTTATTGCACTTCCCTAGAACATTCTGCATGGCGTGAAGCTGACTCAAAGAAGTTAGGGCTGGAACACCTCTGCTATGAGGACAGCCTAAGGGACCTGGGGTTGTTCAGCCTAGAGAAGAGAATACTCTGGGGGAACCTTAGAGCTGCCTTCCAGTACCTGAAGGGTTCCTACAGGAAGGCTGCAGAGGGACTTTTCATCAGGGTGTCTGGCAGTAGGACAAGGGGGAATGGTTTGAAGCTGAGGGAGAGTAGGTTTAGACTGGATCTTAGGATTGAGAGTTCACTTCTCTAATGCAGATTCCTTGGTTAACACCAGAAATCATCAATCCTTGGATTTTTTTCCTCTCAAAATCCAACACTCTGCCTTTTCTCCTATATAACACAGGGCTGCATTTTTAATGTTTAGCCTCCAAAGTTACTTTCATACAGCGAGGGCCAAGCTGGTTAATCTTGACATGCAACAGCAATTTCATTCAGCTAGAATACGTGAGATTCAATGCAGGTGAACAGCTGTCTGGGGTTTGCTGGAGCTTGAGAAGTGGTTGTAAGTTAATTACCTCCTTTTGCAGGTGGAGTTTGAAGAAACTGTTTGGTTTTGAAGGCAGCACGAGGCAAATGTTTCTGCCTTTGCAGAGCTGTTGAAAAACAAGAAGTGTTATATTTGTCTGCCAGGAGAAAACTGCTTGCTGGGAATTTCAGAATTGTATCCACTGGTGAAGCATCAAGGGACAGAGTGAGGAAGACACTCAAAAAGCAGATATGACTCTGGAAGCAGGGGGGGGGAGGGTGGGTGTTTAAATGGTGCTTGCTCTTAATGTCAAAGAGTTACAGAGAAGCGTGTCAGAAGTTTTGCAGTGCAAAATACGCAGGTTCTGTAAGAGTAAAGCTTCTTGGAGGGCAAAAAAGCCCAGAAAAGCAAACAAAAAAAGAAACAAAATCCCCCCAAAACATTAAATTAATACACCAAAGGGGAAAAACAAGCCACCTAGCAAACATGCTACAGCAATGGGTGCAAGATTAGATACAAAGATGAAAACTAAGCTGCCAGATTTGACCTGCTAAGACAGAACTTCTCCTTTTAAAGGAGCTTCCCTTTAAAAAGCCTAAGTCTCTGTCTGTATGTCAGCATACCAACAAATTGTGCTTTTCATTGTGCACATGGAAGCCACTTGGAGATGTCTGGGGTTTTTTTTCCTCCTCAAAAGGGTAGGCAAGAGAGCTGAAACTGCAAATGAAGACGTAGCAGTAAATTGTCAGCTGCCAGTACGCAGACAGCATGACAGAAATTAGGGTTTATTGCTCCTATTGTCCTGCCTGTTTTCTAGCACCATTCAAGGGCTGATACTGCCTCGACATGACCTCACCAGTTAGCAAGAGTAAAGAGTGTTCCAAGAGCTGTGGAATCTTGGCAGGGAGAGAATTACCTATTGCCAGCAGGAATGCAACGACTCAGCCTGTTTTCACTGCAGCATATTTAAGGGGGAGGAGGAAAGGAGGAAAGTAGTCAATGTAATAATAGAGCTTTGCCTACACAAAGGCTTCTTAAAATGATTGATGCATGAACAAACATCTCTGCCCACCTCACTGCATGGGGGCTTTACACCAGCATAAAGCTGCTTGCACTAGCAAGGCTTATTTCCATAGGGAGAAGGAAGAAAGATGGGGGAAAGTGTTAATCATAGAATTGTCAGGGTTGGAAGGGACCTCAAGGATCATCTAGTTCCAACCCCCCTGCCATGGACAGAGAGAGACACCTCACACTTAATGCACACTTGTGCATAAAGAAGCTCAGTAATCCTGTCACCAACTGGTGACCATCACTACACAAAGAAGGCAGGGGAAGGACAATTAAAATCCTACTACTACTAGTAAATACTTTTCTAAGCCTGTATTGTAATTGCCATCATCTTCCCTGCCCTTCAGTCAGTGCAAAGCTCAGTGTTTTGTGAAGTATGAAAGAAACCCATCATGGACTTTCCTTCATTCTGAAGCCATGCCTGGGTGGTCTACTCATTGTAGTCTTAACTAAGCCTAACCTGTCGTTTTCAACAAACAGCAGGAAGGGGTTGAACTCTTTCTAAACATAAACTGCTGCCTGTGGCCATTAAGAACACAAAACTGTTTCTGCCACTAACTAGAACTGAATGCAGAAAGGCACAAGGCAAGAAACAGCTCTTACTCAGCTTCTGGTCTTGCTATACACTTGAAGGCATAGCCATCAACAGCCAATGAAGCACAGTAAGATGTTCAGAAGTGAGCACAATCCCTAGGAATTTAGTGAGGCAGACCACTGGCCAAAGTGCTTCTGTCCACAAGTGTTCCCTTATATCATTTTTCACTGAAGCAGTGTTTTTGTTGTACCACACAAAATGAAGAACAGCCTCTCCCTTCCTCTTTATGGTCTTGAATATAGTCTGCCCTAATTCATCCAGCTAGAGTTAAATGTGGCACTGCACATGCCACTAAGTTTCTTCCCCCCTCATTATGTGCACGACCTCCAAGGCAGAGATGTGGGATGATATGGAAAGCAATTAAAATAGATCTAATTCCTTCCTTCTCAATGGAGACTCCAGGAAGCAGAGGCTCAAAGAGCTGAACAATTCTCTGCACTGCACACGGGGAAGACTTTCAGGCAGTGTCATGTGAGCAGTGCTGAGGACACAGGCATGGAGTGCACTCTTCTCCACCTTGCTGCTCCTGTAGTTACTGACTGCTGTTACATGACCTGTCACACCTGGTGCATGCTGAATGCACAGCTGGGTTTGCCTCAGATCAACTCAGCTGGAACACACTCCCTTTTCCTCAAAACACCCTCTCTCCCCTTTAACTCTTGAGCATGTATCTTGGCAAGCAGAACAGTTGCTTTACTGATGAACAATCTACAGCTTAGCTCTTTGCATAAGTATTATACTTAACTCTGCTTGAAGGCTTAACAACCATGTGCTAGGCAAGTACAAAAGCATCACACACAACCCACTCGAAAGCAGGTAGCTCCTGTGTGGAAGCCACCCTAGTGCTACAGCTTTGCACGGTCTGTGTGGCACAGGACTCAAATCCAGAGACTTGCCATAACTCTAACCCTTTAAAAGGCAGCTATTCCTTTGAGCAAGAGAAGTACTACTGTATATTCCAGTGTTTTGAGGTGAAACAGTTAACAGCTTTCACATTCAAAAGTACTTTCTGTACAGTGGCATGGAAAAGAAGAGCTAAATGAAGATTCTACCAATCACAACTGCTATTTGATTCAATCTCTTTCCAACAAGAACTTGGCTTTTTTCCCCCCATCACATTACACCTACAGCTTCAAATGACAAAGGTTTTCATGTTTGGTAGTTGTACCTCTAAACATCTTCTGCATCTTTCCTCTACTCTTTAGGGAAGTGGGTCCAATTTGCCAGTGTATCCACAAGAGGAGTTGCCTTTTCAGAAACTTACTGGATTCCTAACTCATTTTTGAATGCCAGCAACCATAGCAAGTTCAGTATTGCAGCCACAGCGAATGTGCAAGGGCATTATAAACAGCAGATCTTTGACAAGGGAGAAAGTAGTGACCTCAGGGGGCAAGCCAGCATCCTTGCAAAGGTAAGCTCATGCAAAACTTAGCAGGTGTATGGAGGAAGCTTCAAATCCCAAGACCCAGAAGTCATGGCCAAGGGAAAACAAAAAATCTGCTGCCATTTAACAGTGCTTTGTGCAAGGTGACAAAAGAGAGAACCAACAAGACAAAAATTATACAATCCAACAAAAAGCAAAAGGAAAAGGACACAATTCTGGAAGTTGTTTATACAATGTACAGTTTTGCAGAGAGTTTGGTCATCCAGACTAAGCAGAGATACTTACTCAGCGACTCCATACACAAACCGTTTTACGATTGGCACTAGCAAGACTCTGACAAACATCTGTAAGAGCAGGGAAACTGTAAAAGCTAGAAATCTGCCCTTCAGCAGTCAGACTTCACTCACACTTCACTGTCAGCTGCCTCTAGAGTGCTTCACATTTGGGCAAAGGCTCTCATGAAAGGCAAGCAAATTTACCTAGCTGGTTTTTGTGAGCCTCAGTCAATCCACAAGCTGAAATAAAGGACTGTACAAAGGTAATTCACACTACTCTGGCTCCTGCAATCAACTCAATACTCAATATGGAGACTTCTGTTGTCTGATCTCCCCATGAAGTTTCATTTCACTGTGACTATACTTTTAATTCTGGCAATTCAGCCAACTAAGCTGCTTTCTGTGCTCTCCCCTTCCCAGTTCACTCAATTTTAAAACCAACAAAACCTGTGCAGATTTGACCCAAAAGTACTCCCCCCTTCATTTTCTTCCAGGTCATTTTGATTATTTTTCCTTATCACAAAAGTGACACAGTTGGAGAGCTGCTGTCCATATGCTTTACAGTTTGGCAAGCAGAACAGTCCTGCATTAGATCCACACATGACCTGTGAGCTGTAAATCCCATTCTCAGAGTGTGTGTGAAGAGTGGAGGAAGAGGGCAAGGTGAAAGGCTGCTGGGGGGAACCTATATAAACCACCTTGTGACCTCCTTTCTTTGACTGCAATATTACACATCACTCACTGTCCACACAACCCTTAGATCTGATCTGACTCACTAATGAGTCTTTGTTCCTTATCCTGTATTTAACTGTATTTGGTTGCATTAACACTGCTTTGGAAGGAGCAGCTCAGTGTGCCTTTGCTGGTGGAATAAAGAGGAGCAGCTCAGTGTGCCTTTGCTGGTGAAGGAAAGAGGAGCAGCTCAGTGTGCCTTTGCTGGTGAAGGAAAGAGGAGCAGCTCAGTGTGCCTTTGCTGGTGAAGGAAAGAGGAGCAGCTCAGTGTGCCTTTGCTGGTGGAATAAAGAGGAGCTGCTCAGTGTGCCTTTGCTGGTGAAGAAAAGAGGAGCAGCTCAGTGTACCTTTGCTGGGGAAAAGGAGCAGCTCAGTGTGCCTTTGCTGGTGGAAAGGAGCAGCTCAGTGTGCCTTTGCTGGTGAAAAGGAGGAGCAGCTCAGTGTGCCTTTGCTGGTGGAAAGGAGCAGCTCAGTGTGCCTTTGCTGGTGAAGGAAAGAGGAGCAGCTCAGTGTGCCTTTGCTGGTGGAAAGGAGCAGCTCAGTGTGCCTTTGCTGGTGAAAAGGAGGAGCAGCTCAGTGTGCCTTTGCTGGTGGAAAGGAGCAGCTCAGTGTGCCTTTGCTGGTGAAGGAAAGAGGAGCAGCTCAGTGTGCCTTTGCTGGTGGAAAGGAGCAGCTCAGTGTGCCTTTGCTGGTGAAAAGGAGGAGCAGCTCAGTGTGCCTTTGCTGGTGGAAAGGAGCAGCTCAGTGTGCCTTTGCTGGTGAAGGAAAGAGGAGCAGCTCAGTGTGCCTTTGCTGGTGAAGGAAAGAGGAGCAGCTCAGTGTGCCTTTGCTGGTGAAGGAAAGAGGAGCAGCTCAGTGTGCCTTTGCTGGTGAAGGAAAGAGGAGCAGCTCAGTGTGCCTTTGCTGGTGAAGGAAAGAGGAGCAGCTCAGTGTGCCTTTGCTGGTGAAGGAAAGAGGAGCAGCTCAGTGTGCCTTTGCTGGTGAAGGAAAGAGGAGCAGCTCAGTGTGCCTTTGCTGGTGAAGGAAAGAGGAGCAGCTCAGTGTGCCTTTGCTGGTGGAAAGGAGCAGCTCAGTGTGCCTTTGCTGGTGGAAAGGAGCAGCTCAGTGTGCCTTTGCTGGTCAGAGGGTTACAAAACAGCTCAATTTACCAATATTATCTTACATTTCTTGTGAAGCTTTTAGATGACTGATCAGCTTTTACTGCAGGACTTCCATGGTTCAAATCTCCCCACATAATATTCATAATGCATGCTTCCCTTGAAAAATGTCACTAAAGGTTACTGAATGGTGAAAGTTGTTTCAAAATCAACTGGCCAGGAACCATTTAAACACCAGGCACTGTCAATATTGACAGATAAAGGAGCAGTGCATATTTTAAGTTTCATTTGCTTTGGCTTCTTTAAGGTCAGCATTTTCAAGAGGCTGGAAATCAGCAACATTCTCATCTCAGCTGGTTGGGTGCTTTGTGTTTTGTCCAACCCTAGCTTGCAGCTTCTTCTCTTGTTTTATCAGCTGGAAATTACCTATCCAGTTTCAGATTTTATGCACTTTTTGGCTTTTTTAAGTGGCAGTTACTGCTTTAGAAAAGGTTTGGATGAACTTCTGTCCCATGAAATAAATACTAGCCCACTGTTGGGCTAGTGGCTGCTAGTTTGTCCAGAAGTGAGCTGCTGAGATGAGATCCAGGTATATATTTTCATTGCCTAGTAAGTTTTTGTAGCCTGAAGCAAGAGCATTGCAGCCTCTACTCTGCTGAGACCCCACCTGGAGCATTGTGTCCAGTTCAGGACCCCTATTACAGGAAGGATCTGGAGGTGCTGGAAGGTGTCCAGAGAAGGGCCACAAGGATGAGCAGAGGGCTGGAGCTGCTCTGCTATGAGGACAGACTGAGGGAGTTGGGGCTGTTCAGTCTGCAGAAGAGAAGGCTCCAAGGAGACCTTCTTGTGGCCTTCCTGTATCTGAAGGGGGCTACAAGAAAGCTGGGGAGGAACTTTTGAGGGTGTCAGGGAATGATAGGATTGGGGGGAATGGAAAAAAAAGATAGAAATGGGTAGATTCAGCTTGGATGTTAGGAAGAATTTCTTCCCCATGAGGGTGGTGAGAGACTGGCACAGGTTGCCCAGGGAGGTGGTAGAAGCCTCATCCCTGGAGGTTTTTAAGGCCAGGCTGGAGATGGATGTGAGCAACCTGCTGTAGTGTGAGGTGTCCCTGCCCATGGCAGGGGGCTTGGAACTGGCTGAGCCTTGAGGTCCCTTTCAACCCTGACAATTCTATGATTCTGTAAAGCACAGAGAGTCACCAGCTCCTGAAATGCCTAACTCCCTGTATTTTGACTCTTAACAGCATTTCTACACACACTGTCAGAAAGCTCTGAATGGTATCTCAGCAACAGGTCAGACATTCTGTGAATGCCATCAGTCCTAGCTCTGCACCAAACGAAGCAGACTGACACAGGTATGATTCAAACAATAAATCAATCCAGATCAGTAGCTGCAGTGGGGCATGCATTTCTTTCCCCCCCCCTTTGCCATGACACTGGCTTAATTCCAAAGCAGAGGCTGAGGAGCCACTGAAGGTACTTACTGGCTGAGGCCTGAGGTTGAATGCGAGGTATCCCTCCGTTTGGCACTTGGAAGTTTGAGTCACTCCTGCTGTTCTTCACAGACTCAGCTTGGATGCTGGGTGTCCTGGACAGGTTTGGAAGACTACGCCTTAGTTTTTCTGTACAAAGCAACACAAACAGACAAAGTTCAGGTTATGAAGCCACAGCTGAACACCAGTTAACACTAACACAAAATGATGGCCAAGCAGAGCTACGCTGCAATTCAAAAGGCTATCTTGTTACATGAAGGAGGCCAGTGGTATCCTGGGGTGCATTAGTGTGTCCAGCAAGGTCTAAGGAGGTTCTCCTCCCCCTCTACTCTGCCCTGGTGAGACCACATCTGGAATACTGTATCCAGTTTTGGGCTCCCCAGCTGGAGAAAGACAGAGTTCTACTGGAGAGGGTCCAATGAAATGCTATGCGGCTAATTTGGGGACTTGAATATCTCCCCTATGAAGAAAGACTGGGAGACCTGGGACTGTTTAGTCTGGAGAAGAGAATGCTGAGAGGGGATAGTATCAGTCAGGGCTGGAAGGGACCGCAAGGATCACCTAGTTCCAGCCCCCCTGCCATGGGCAGGGACACCCCACACTAGATCAGCCTGGCCAGAGCCTCATCCAGCCTGGGCTTAAACACCCCCAGGGACAGGGCCTCAACCACCTCCCTGGACAACCCATTCCAGGGCTTCACCACTCTCTTGGGGAAGAACTTCCTCCTCACCTCCAGCCTGATCTTAATGTCTATAAATATCTGTCTTCTTAATGTCTATAAGTATCTGAGGGGTGGGTGTAAAGAGGAAGGGGATAGGCTCTTTTCAGTGGCACCCAGTAACAGGACAAAGAATAATGGATACAAGCTAGAACACAGAAGTTCCACCTCTGTATGAGCAGAAACTTCTTTACTCAGAGTGACAGAGCCCTGGAACAGTGCAGAGAGTGGATTATGACTCTGGGTTTTGTTCTACTGTTAGGTTTGCCTACTCAGATTCCCTAATTTGTAGTTTTGCACAGTCTACCTAGAAAGTGATTTATAAGTAGAATGCTTGCCTGAAGATTAAAAACACCTAACTACTATTTGAGTCAACTTTCAGGACTGCCCAGTCCCATGCCAACACATTATACAACAACCAACAGCCACCCACTTGGAAACTCACTCTTCACACACAGCATTTATGCTGATGACACCAAGATGAGTGGTGCTGTCCATATGCTAGAGGGATGGGATGTCAGCCAGAAGGACCTGGACAAGCTGGAAAGGTGAACCCAGGTGAACCTCCTGAGGTTCAACAAGGCCAAGTGCAGGGTCCTGCTCCTGGGTCAGAGCAATCCTTACTATCAATACAGGCTGGGGGATGAGGTGATAGAAAGCATCCCTGAGGAAAAGAACTTGGGAGTCCTGGTGGCCGAGAAGCTGTATGTGAGCCGACAACAAGCACTTGCAGTCCAGAAGGCCAATGGCATCAAAAGAAGCATGACCAGATCAAGAGAGGGGATTCTGCCACTTTGCTCTGGCTAGACCTCACCTGGAGTGTTGTGTCCAGCTCTGGAACCCTCAACACAGGAAGGACATGGACCTGATGGACCAGGCCCAGAGGAAGGCTACAGAAATGATCAGTGGGTTGGAGCACCTCTGCTGTGAGGACAGGCTGAGGGAGCTGGGGGTGTTCAGCCTGGAGAAGAGAAAGCTCCAGGAACATCTAATAGCAGCCTTTCAGTACCTGAAGGGGCCTACAAGAAGGCTGCAGAGGGACTGGTTCCTAAGGCTTGCAGTGACAGGACAAAGGGCAATGGTTTGAAATTAGAGAAGATTTAGATTGTATGTTAGGAACAAGTTCTTTACCATGAGGGTGGTGGAACACTGCAACAGGTTGCCAGAGGAGATGGTTGGGGCCCCACCCCTGGAGATACTCAAGGACAGGCTCAACAAGGCTCTGAGCAACCTGATCTAGGGGAGGATGTTCCTGTTCACTGCAAGGTGGTTGGTCTAGATGATTTTTGGAGGTGCCTTCCAACCCAAGCCATTCTATGACTGATTAAAAATCCCTGCTACATCCACCTCTCACAGGAGCTGACTCCATTCAGCGAATATTGGGGCTTCAAGGGCCTTCTAAAATTTGCCCCACTGCTCACACAAAGATGCCTTCAAATCTTTCTGAAGTCTGATGACATTCTGTGATTCTCCAGCTGTGCAGAGCTGGGTTGCTGACACATTTGAGATAGGAGCCTGCAGATGCCTTGTCAGGGGGTTTGGCCAAGCTGGTTCTGTAGAGGGATGCAGGAAAGAAGTACACTAACCATACACAACTGCTGAAGAGGAAAGCAAAGAGTCTTCAAGTGTACTCTCTGAACTTTGTAGCTGGCCTTGCTTTGTGCTGCAGCTGGTACATCACTGAACCCTGTCAACTAAATTTCCCTCTAACCCTTCTAGAGCAAAACCAAACCCCCCCAAAAACCCAAAACACAAATCCCAAACAACCTCTTATCAACTCTGACCAGCCATGCAACAGTCAGCTGCACTGCAAGGGAATTCCTTGGAAGGGTTTCAGGAACACATGATTGTAGGCTCTATTTTGATCCCCCTGCTATGTTGGGGACTGGTTGTTGGTACCTTGCCTCTCATGAGATATTTTGGCATGCATTAAGACTTCCATGAAACCTCAGAAAAGATTGGGAAAGGAAGTCTCAACTAAGTCACAACCCCACTGCCTCATTTCTGTGCTGTACATTCTACTACATGCCTCCCCAAATCACTACTGCTAGGGAAGATGCAAGCTAACCCTTCCAAAGTTATTCTTGAACTGCTGATGAAGCTTGCAGAATCATCTTCCCCAGAGGCTCTGATCACTGATTTCCATGGATTAAAATTCTCAACTTCCTTAGTCAAATAAACAGTGTAAGTGGCACAGACCTCTTAGCTGTATTAGGAGGTGGGGGGGGGGGGGGGGAACCCAAAACAACCAAGGAGAAAGAAAAGGAAAGGAAAAATTCTTTCAATATGCATTTTTACATCATCCACAGGCAGACATTTTTTGACCTGAAAGATGTGGGAGAAAATAAGTTGAATCCTTACTGTCTAAATGTCTATTCTTTCTGAATTCAGGCTCCTATTTGCCAGGCAGCAGCTGTGTTTGTTAAAATGGGAATATGCTTGTGAAGTTTCAACCCAGTTAAAGGAGCTCCTGCCAGATTGCTACCATGAGAAAAGTACATTCAAGAAGCAGAAAAGTCACAGCAGGTTACATCATTTTGTTCTGTGCCAATACAGCATCATTATAGGATCACAGAATTGTCAGGGTTGGAAGGGACCTCAAGGATCAGCCAGTTCCAACCCTCCTGCCATGGGCAGGGACACCTCACACTACAGCAGGTTGCTCACAGCCATCTCCAGCCTGGCCCTCAAAACCTCCAGGGATGAGGCTTCCACCACCTCCCTGGGCAACCTGTGCCAGTGTCTCACCACCCTCATGGGGAACAACTTCTTCTTAACATCCAATCTGAATCTACCCATTTCTAGTTTTGTTCCATTCTCCCAGTCCTATCACTCCCTGACACCCTCAAAAGTCCCTCCCCAGCTTTCTTGTAGCCCCCTGCAGATACTGGAAGGCCACAATTAGGTCACCTAGGAGCCTTCTCTTCTCCAGACTGAAAAGCCTCAACTCCCTCAGTCTGCCCTCAGTGGAGAGGACCTCCAGCCCTCTGCTTATCCTCATGGCTCTTCCCTGGACATGTTCCAGCACCTCCAGATCCTTCCTGTCCTAGGGGCTCCCAAACTGGACACAGTGCTCCAGGTGGCCTCAAGTTTACTTCAAGTTTGGGTTTTTTTTTTGCAAAGCTTTGAGTGATCAAACATATCCAAGAAATGCATGATGCAAGTACCACTATGTTTAAGGCTATGTTCATGCTCAAAGAGTTTAGAGTCCTGCACTGCCAGAACACATTCAGCTATCTCACAGCTTCAAGCACACATAAATTGCCACCTCACACTGATGTGACCACAGGTACTTTCCCTGCATTTTATTCAAGGCCTAACCCTGCTGCTGAATGATGGCTTCCCTTGGGCTGTGCTTTATTTTAGGGCATTTGCCTGCCAAAGATAGAACTTGGCCACCAGGAAACTCAATTACACCCTGAGTGACTGAGTGAGATCTAAAATAAATGCTAGCCTATTAACTCAGGTATCTGACTGCAGACCTAAAATAAATGCTAGCCTATCAACTCAGGTATCTGACTGCAAGGGCTCCCCAAAGATCTGAAACAAATGCAAGCCCATCAACCCAGTATCTGACTGCAAGGGCCCCCCAAAGATCTAAAACAAATGCAAGCCCATCAACCCAGTATCTGACTGCAAGGGCCCCCCAAAGATCTAAAACAAATGCAAGCCTATCAACTCAGATATCTGACTGCAAGGGCTCCCCAAAGATCTAAAACAAATGCAAGCCCATCAACCCAGTATCTGACTGCAAGGGCCCCCCAAAGATCTAAAACAAATGCAAGCCTATCAACTCAGATATCTGACTGCAAGGGCTCCCCAAAGATCTGAAACAAATGCAAGCCCATCAACCCAGTATCTGACTGCAAGGGTTCCCCCAAAGGTCTGAAACAAATGCAAGCCTATCAACTCAGGTACCTGACTGCAAGGGCCCCCCAAAGATCTAAAACAAATGCAAGCCTATCAACTCAGGTACCTGACTGCAAGGGCCCCCCAAAGATCTAAAACAAATGCAAGCCCATCAACTCAGGTATCTGACTGCAGATCTAAAACAAATGCAAGCCCATCAACTCAGGTATCTGACTGCAAGGGCCCCCCAAGGATCTAAAACAAATGCAAGCCCATCAACTCAGGTATCTGACTGCAGATCTAAAACAAATGCAAGCCTATCAAACCAGTATCTGACTGCAGATCTGAAACAAATGCAAGCCCATCAACTCAGGTATCTGACTGCAGATCTGAAACAAATGCAAGCCCATCAACTCAGGTATCTGACTGCAAGGGCTCCCCAGCTGAAGCTTTGCTTGCTCTGCTTTCTCCTCAACAGCTCAGCTCAAACTGTGATGCTATAGAGGCACACAAGCTCTCGCTCTGCATGCAGGAGCTACACAGCTCATGTCACCACACTTCGAGGCAGGGCTCCTTACCTTCACTTTTGACATTAGTGGTCTGCAAGTCCGTGGGGTGGCCCTGGAGCGAGAGCCGCGGCTGCTGCAGCCGGCTGATCATGGGCTGGGGCGAGACCCTGCTGTACTCGATGCTGCGGGCGGGCGAGCGGGAGCGAGGGGAGTTCCGGGGAGACTGCTTGGGGGAAGGCCAGGGAGAGCTGCGAGGCGAGGGCGAGAACCTGTTCACAGCAGGGTGCACGGCGTGGTGCGTGCCATCTTCCTCGTCCTCCAGGCTCTGCGCGTCCAGCTCCTGGTCGCTGAAGGTGCCTCTCCTGGTGGAGTTGCAGGAAGAGCCAGAGCTGCGCCGAGAAGCGCTCGCCGCGTACTCCTGACGGAGGCCTGGCGACAACCACAGCCTTGGTTACTTGCTTCCAGCCCACACACACTTCAAGAGGAGACAAATACCCACCCAGTGCTCCAACTCCCACCTGCCTCACTGTAACTCCTTTCATTTGATTCATCCCAGATTCGCACCACAGAAAAGTTACCTACCGTTATCCGACTTTAGCCTAGTCCCTGACTGCCAAGACTGAAAAGAAATCACCACTGGATGCAAAAGAGAAATACTGATGAGGCCTCTCTCTGTCACAGGACTGGGTGCTAGTTTTAGGCTGTGCCTTTAAAACTTTTTTTCCCACAGGTCTTGAACAGAAAGTGGCAAAATGTAAATGAATCACTCTTGGGCCTAAAAAGGAAAATAAAGGTAATTCCAAGCCACCACAGATTGCTCGTGGGAATACAGAGAAGAGGCATAAACAGTTCCAGCTCTCTATGCTGCTTCTGTCACTTCTGCTTCCAACTCCTCTCTCTCCCTCCCCTGTGGCCTTGCAGGCTCTCTCTCTTTTGACTATTGTGTGAGGTCATGGGAAGGAGGGAGGGAGTGGGGGAAGAAGTGAATGGGTCCCCTGGATCTGCCCGGGGGGGGGTCTGAGGAGGTTCTGTGTTGCTTATAAATTGTAAAGATAAATATTGTACATATGTTGTATCTTTTGTACATATCCCTTGCATTCCATACCTCTAGACTTCAGTTTGCTTGTAAATAGAGCTTCACTTGTTTCCAAAACCTTCAGAGCGAGTCTGGCAGTTTTATTTTGGGGGTAGTTCCTCCAAATTAGTTTGGTGGCAGTTTCAATCCACAACTGAAGGGCAGTGGAGCTCTGATGGCAAGTGGCAGAGGGGCTCACACAGCCCAGGAGGTACAAAGAGTCCACTGGGGTGCAGAAAGAAACTTCTATTCTTCATTCTTTTTAAAAGAGCCTTTGTTTCTTTCCTCCTTACCTCATCCTTTCAACATTTATCTTCTTGCACATATTTGTGATGTTTTTGTGTAAGCAGTGTGTTAGTAGAGCAGCATGGGTGTATGATTTACGCAAAAAATACACAGACCTTGAGTTTTGGGGGTTGTGTTTGGGTTTTTTCTTCCCCCCACACACAGGGGTATGCAGTGAAGTCTATGCCTGCCTGCTGAGACAACTGAGAAATTACTGCCACTGTCTGCAGGCTCAGAGGGTCAAAGAGACAGAGACCCAACTGAACCTACAATGGAGAGACATCAGCACAGGTGCTTCACTATTCTTTGCCATACTGACTTTGCATTTGGGTGACTTCAACCATAGTTTAAGGACTGATGGCAACAAGCCTGGATGACATCAGGGAGGCACATATGTCCTGAGAAGACTCCAGTCTTGTGGCCACCCTTCCATTTGTACTCCATGGTACAAATCCACACACTCCCTAGCACTTCTTTTGTCCACTGTTCCTCCAATTCTGCACAGCAGCTTCCTTCCTTTATCACGGAATTAGCCTTCTTGGGAGAAGGACATTTGTACATCCATAACAGAATTCACCCCCCTTTCAACCATTCCTGCTAAGCAAGTGCTACTGCAGTTACTAAGAAAAGGATCAACTGCTCCACTTGGTTTCCAGGATGGAAAACACTTACTTTCTTCTTGCATTCGTGCTAGAATTTGCACATCTGTGACATCATTTAGCTTGTAATTAGAGCCAATGGAGTCTTCATCCATCTCAGATGCACTCAATTCACTGTCCAGAGAGGATTGTGGGCTTAGTGGAGGGTTTCTATCTGCTGAGCTTTTAAGGTAACCTAGAGAAAGAAAATACAGTGGGGTTAAAGAAAAAAATAGGGGGGGTTAAGAAAAGGCAAACTGCATTTCCTTTCCTAGTTCAAGAACCACCAAGATAAAAGCAGATTGTGACAGACATTGAGTCTGATAGACCAACTGGAATGTTTGATTGTGAACCCAGGCTGAAAAGATGATTTACACAAGCAGAGCTGAGCCATTACCTTCTAAACAATGATCAACTTTATAAAATCATCACAATGGTGACCAAAGTTCATGACAGACAACCTTGGCTACCTGTACCTAGCTGCGACTGCTACGGAGTCCCCACAGCTCTTACACAAAGTGCAACTGTGTACCTGTCCTGTTTGTGCCTCCACTCTCATCCCTGCACTCTACCTTCCAAGATGTTAAGTTTGACTCCATCTTTCTTGGCAGTAAGGACTTCACAGAATTACAGGAGTTGGAAGGGACTTCTGCAGATCCTGTCCAAGCCCCCTGCCACAGCAAGTTCACCTATAGTAGGCTGCACAGGACAGCATCCAAGAGGTTTTTGAATGACTCCATAGTGGGAGACCCCACCACCTCGCTGGGCAGCCTGCTCCAGTGGCCTACCACCCTCAGAGGTGCTCCTCATGTTTAGATGAATATTGATTGAGTTTGGAATGCTCAAAACACAGCTTATCTGAGAATACTGCCTGTTCTGTGTACACATCTTTACTAACTACAACTTCTGCCTTCTGGCTGACACCCCATGGTCAGCTACATCTCATCTCATCTCACTGTCCTGCAGGCACATACCAGCACTGTGGCACACCATGCAAAGCAGAGCCATGTAGATGAAGGCAAAAGCTGAGTAACTGCTCTGCAGGGAATATACTGCAGTGCAGGCTTCTCTTTACAAGCCCACACTGAACTACAGATAGTTGGACTGTCAATGCAATCTCCCCTGCAAGCTAACTTGAGTTAAAGGCTATTTAATAAGCCAACATTCTGACTGGAGAGTAGAGACATTTTCCAGGCATTGACTCTTCTGATGCAAAGAAAGCATCTATGGGACAGAATAAATGCAGTAAACACTGCCAGAAGTTGATGTTCACACTGCTGGCTGCAAAGCCTTGTGGAATGCCTTTCAGTAAAATACAGGCTCCTTAGATGATACTGCTCACATCTGAGGTACTGATGGATACACTGCATACCAAATGTTTCACTTCATAAGGATCAGGGTAGTTGAAAAGACTTTACAACTGCCAACATCTAAGCTCTGAACACCTACTGTGCAACTTATATCCCAGTCAATTACAGGGTCAGGCCTAGAAGCCACTTATATGTTAGGACTCCACAGAACTAACTCACTCTAGGTGTTTTGATCTAACTGCTAATATGCATCAGTGATTTAAGAGACATGGACTTCCAGAGAAAACATTTTAAATGTGTCTCATGCCAGAAAGTCTCTAAAAAGCCTGAATACTACATCCCACAAAAGATGGACAAGCTTTTGGTGTCTTGCTCACTCTCGTTCAATGCATATATAATCTATTTGAGTACATGAAGGAAGCAATGGAAAGACCAAACTCTCACACACATTTACCTGAGGTACCAGGAGGTATGAGCTGTTTCACTAATGCAGATTTCACAGGTGTTGAGGAGGGGGAGTTGAAGCCACTGCTGTAGGGGCTGCTTGTATTTGGACTGTAGGAGCTGGCGTAACTGACAGCGCCGAAAGGGCTGCTGTACAAATTCTGCCTCTTGAGAGCTGTATGAGGGAGGAGGAGAGTGACAAATTACACTGAAGGAGCCAATGAAAGATGAACACAACACTGCATCATATCTTCAGTGTGATTCAATTACTATACAATTCAAACAGAACATTTCAGTCATTGGTAAGTTTCTCATCTCCTAGACACAACCACGCTGTGGAAGGAGTGGGAGAGGAGGGCAAGACAAGGTAACAACAAATGGTTTCCTTGTACCAATCAGACCTAAGTTCACTCTTCAAGATGTTCAATGCAGGCACTGGGAAGGAAGAAGGAAACAACTCAAAAGACAGTAGTAGGTAAGCTACACTAATACATATCCCCTAGGCATGAGCAGATACAAACCAGAGTGCACCATGAGGTCTAGCTCTCCAGGATTCACACAGCTGTCTGGATCCCACAGTGCTTCAACAGCAGCCCTAAGACTGGTGCCACAGAACTATCAATACTCCCTACAGACTTTCCCAAAGTGTAGGCTAAAATGAAAAGTCATTGAGCATGGCAAATCCTTCTGCTTACCTATCTGGGTACCAGGAACCTACTGGGCAGGTCAACTGTAGGATTATTCCCTTCTGCAGAGCTCCTGTTCTAATGCTTGGGGATTTTTCTGTCTGTGGATTTGAAGCTCACATGGAAGATCTGAAACTGGGTAATTGCCCCTGCCATTTATTGCAAACATTTCAATGCTGAAGTGTTTTCAGATTCATTTTGGCCACTGGTGAACGTTTTCAGGATGATACTGAAAATTCCCCTAGTTACCAGGGCTATGATTTGGTTTAGTTACTGAAATGCTCAGCATTTTACATTACGTTTTAATGCAAGAAACTTCCACGGGGGGAAAGTGTGAACCCAAAGGAAATTTGTGGTGACTTTGGGCAAAAATCAGTTCCTTCACTGCTGAGAGTATTTTACACCAAACACCTGTAATTTCAGCAAAGAACAAATCAAGCTGCAGAACTGTAAGCTGCAAGCTTGAGACCCAAACTTGATCATATGTAAATCTAGATTGAACTGCAGCTTGCCTAGCTGCAAGAAACTGAATTCATCAAGGCATGAGAGCACTGAAATTATGCATACAGATTACAGACTGACAAGAACAGGCCTGGCAATGTATGGCAATGCTCTCAAGTGGTGCTTAGAGAGGAAAGGAGGAAAAAAAAAATCACAGCAGAAATTAAGTTATTCAAAGAATATTGTGTGACCTCTCTGCAATTCAAAAATGGCTTTAATTAGCACTGGAAGAATTGGGCTACTGATAGCAGTGTACAAGTAAAGGACTTGAACATGACTAGGTGACTTTTGGAGGTCCCTTCCAACCCAAACCATTCTATGATTATGTACTAAAAAGCCTTTCATTCAGAGTAAGACTCGTGTATGTTTGTTTTGACATGACAAGAAGCCAAAAGACCACAGCTGCATGAAACGCTGCTTTGAGCTGCAAAGCCTGCTTCAGCTCCTCCTCCTGCCCCACTTGGCTCTTGGTCACTATGTCCTCAGTTGTCCAGCCTACTAGAGTGAATGTAAGTTAAGAACACCTAGAGTGTTTTAACTGACTGTTTCAGTGAGTTTTCAATCATGCTCCAAACCAAACCAGCACCCAAGCAAACAGAGCACAAGGCAGGATGGAGATAGAAGCAGCAGAAATGTTGAGTCACTGGAAGGTATCTGGAGAAGGGCAACAAAGCTGGGGAGGGGTCTGGAGCACAGCCCTGTGAGGAGAGGCTGAGGGAGCTGGGGTTGCTTAGTCTGGAGAAGAGGAGGCTCAGAGGAGACCTTCTTGCTCTCTACAACTCCCTGAAGGGAGGTTGGAGCCAGGAGGGGTTTGGTCTCTTCTCCCATGCAACCAGCACCAGAACAAGACGACACAGTCTCAAGCTGTGCCAAGGGAGGTTTAGGCTGGATGTTAGGAAGAAGTTCTTCATAGAAAGAGAGATTGTTTATTGGAATGTGCTGCCCAGGGAGGTGGTGGAGGCTGGATGAGGCACTTGGTGCCATGGTTTAGCTGATTAGATGGTGTTGGGTGCTAGGTTGGACTCGATGGTCTCAAAGGTCTTTCCCAACCTGGTTAATTCTATTCTAATATAAATTAAAGCTGACTTGACAGCAGATTCTTTCAATTGCACCTCCTGTAGAGATCCCTCCCAGACTCTAAACCAGTTGATATTACTAATGTTTTTAATTAGAGTGGAAAGAGAGCTACAGAGGATGAAAGTTTATTTCCCAGCTTTCACAACAAGTCTTAAATGATCTGCACTAATTTCAGCAATTAGTGACTTCAATTAATCCTACCAAGTATTCTTGAGGTACCTTCAGTTTATTTTGAGAGTGTCAGAAGGGAAACCTCCATTTTATTGCAAAGCTCAGTCAGCAAGCCCAGTAATTACAAGCTGGTTGTGCTCTGATGAAACTCCTTTGACATCAAGTTCTTCTGGCATTCACACAGGAACTCCAAAGCATCCATTCCAGCTGAATCTTTGTTCTCATGCCAAAAGAAATTTACTTTTCATCTCTTGCAGAGTATGACAGTAAAAGAAACTCAAACCCTCAAACATAAGCCTGCACAACACTTATTTTGTCCTTATTACACAGGCCAAGTGTTTTAAAGTATGGACCACAAATTAGAAGACAATTGTGCTGCTGCATAACCTTCAGAACAGGCTCTTTGTGCATATCCACAAGGATACAAAATATCTGATCACACAGATTTCTCTGGATGGAAAAACCACCCCAACCAAAACCACCCATGCTTTTGTTCCACAGAAAATGTGTGCTGTGGTACATGGTGACACTCTGTACGCCACAGTAGTTTTCACCCTAGCTTCCTTCTGCCTTCCTCAGCACTATATTTCCCCCCAGGAAAAAAAATAATAAAAGAAATGGATTTGAACTCATTTTTTTTGCCTAGAATTTCTGAAGCTTCTCCAAGAAGCACTTGCAGCCCAGAAAGCCAATCAGATCCTGGGCTGCATCAGGAGAAGTGTGGCCAGCAGGTCGAGGGAGGTGATCCTCCCCCTCTGCTCAGCTCTGGTGAGACCCCACCTGGAGTACTGCCTCCAGTTCTGGAGCCCCTATTACAAGAGGAATTTGGAGGTGCTGGAAGGTGTCCAGAGAAGGGCCACGAGGATGAGCAGAGGGCTGGAGCTCCTCTCCTACATAGACAGACTGAAGGAGTTGGGGCTGTTCAGTCTGGAGAAGAGAAGGCTCCCAGGTGACCTCATTGTGGCCTTCCAGTATCTGAAGGGGGCTACAAGAAGGCTGGGGAGGGACTGCTCAGGATCTCAGGTAGTGATAGGACTAGGGGGAATGGAATGAAGCTGGAGGTGGGGAGATTCAGGCTAGATGTGAGGAGGAAGTTCTTCCCCATGAGAGTGGTGAAGCCCTGGAATGGGTTGTCCAGGGAGGTGGTTGGGGCCCCATCCCTGGAGGTGTTTAAGCCCAGGCTGGCTGAGGCTCTGGCCAGGCTGATCTAGTGTGGGGTGTCCCTGCCCATGGCAGGGGGGTTGGAACTAGCTGATCCTTGTGGTCCCTTCCAACCCTGACTGATACTATGATACTAAGAGGTGTCTGTAACTTAGGAGGGCAGGACTATTTTTACACAGACAGATGTGGTCTTCTTTAGGAGTGTCAGGCAGCATTAGTAAGGCAGTTAACTCGATGCTAAAATGATGCTGTATGAGACAAAAACCTTCTCTTACAACTGATGACACAGGTTTCCCAACACCAGAGGGGAGGGCTAATGATCCACATTTTGCATGTACCATTTCTTTTCTGACATTCAGAAACAGGATGCAGCATCTAACTTGTTTTAGTCAGCATCTGGTTAAACTGATCTTGAATCTTTTCCTGTTGTCTAGAGCAAAAGACAGTCTGAAGCAAACTCATGCTTACATGGTTCAGAAGGATCTGCTCTATGGATCAGGTGCAATCTCTCCAAATGCTAGAGACATGGTATTGATTATTGGTACAATTCAGTAACAAGTTCATCCCAGCAGTCCTTGTAGTAACTCAAACCAATCACTGGGCAAGTCCACCACTGAGACCAAGGTTGGCTAAGTAACAGCTGGCTTTGAAAAGGCTCAATGCTCAACTGAAAAGTCAAACTCACTCAGCATGGAAAAGACAACCTGGAGGCTATGCTGGGGTTCTGGTTTGTTTGTTGGGGTTTCTGTTTGTTTGCTTGTTTTGTGGTGGTGGTGGGGGTTGGTTTGCTTTTTAAACACATACAGCCACCCAATTCTCCTACCAGCTACACTGACCATGAGCCTGATTTCAAGTGTTTAAATAGAAATGCTGCCCAGTAAAATCTGCAATATGACCAAAGTTACTCTCTTCTCATTCTGTTCAACTATGGTTTATAAAAGCATCCCTTCCAGAAATTCCTCCCCCCAGTGTTTCTGTTCTTGCCATTGACCTCTTGATGTGCTGAAAGTCACCCTTTACTCCTCTGTTAGAATCATGCAGTGGAAAAGATGACTTCAGAAGAAAGAGGAAAACATGGACTGCAAGACATCATTTGAGACTGAGAAACAGCAAAAAGGTATTAGGTTAAGAGGACATCACAGGAACTGACAAAGAAACATCAAGGAGGATTCAAGAGAGAAAGTAACAGCAGCATGGAAAGCCTTATCCACAGAGACTGGAACCCAAACTGAATCAGCAACTAAGAATAGGTTGCATGATGGGTTCATAAGGTACAAGCACTACATAAAAGTACAAGTCACAAGACACTCCAGAAGTTGTGGGCTCACAAGGTTACAGGCAGCACTACTTGCAAGCTCCAGAGGAGCTTCCTGTTAGCCTGTAAGGAGGCTGGTTGCTACAGAGGCCAGTTTTCTTTTGTTACAAATTCCTTTTTCCATGCAATTCTCCCCAGCCAGCAGTATTAGTGACCACCTCCTCTGTCACTAATATTTTCCTCTTACAAATACTGTAGGTGAATTGTGGGATCCTTCCAAGTATCACTGCCAGAGGCAGATTGCCAGGCCTATGGAAAAAAAGAGTCAGGTTGCCTAGGTAAATCACTTCAGTGAGCAGACTCTGAAGTTGTCTATTTCACAGGGAAGCTTCCTGCAACCACTTCAAATCTGACAATTCCTACAAAGGTAACAGAATTTGTGGTACAGCTGGGAGATTTCTTTTCAGAACTGAGTAGAAGTTAAACTAGGAATATATTTGTTCATGCTTAACTTCACTACTGAATATTTAGCACTGGATAGAGTTAAACACTCAGTAGTAGTCAAATTCCCAAACTTGTGTCACTGTTCACAAATCTCTCTGATCTGGGTACTTTAAGGTGTTCACAGTCTCAGTCTTTGCCTGTACCAAGCTATGCATCGTGGTAGCTCTGAAATGATGCATGCCAAAGGCAGCACACAGAAAGGAAACAGAGGAAGATCAGAGGTGCCTCAAACTGAAGGCACTTTCACCATTTCCACAAGAATAAGAAATGGCCTTTTTGTTACCTCTCCCAGCAATGTTTTCAACACTTTAAGAAACATTTCAGTATAAGCCAGAACAAAGACTGAATTGTTCCAGAAAAGAATCCAAGGGGGGGGGGGGGAAGAACAGTTACAGCCAAATAAACTCAAAAGTTTATGCACAACCATGTAAAGGAGCTGATAGTGGGGAATGCTTCTGGAACTGTGTGCTCATGTACTCTTAGCTCAACCCCAATCATTCTGCTAATTCCTAGAGATAGCAGCTAAAATGGATCACACACAGTGCAACACTGCAATAAGATGGAAATACAGAGAGAGAGCAAGTGTTAATAGCAAGAAAGTTTTTTCTCAATGTAACTTTTTAAGAAGAAGGAAAAAAACAAAGGCTCCAACAAAGGAAGGAAAATAAAGCCAGAAGTCAGAGGGAATTCTAATCAGACCTTCAGCATCTTGCTGCTGGGAATAAAAGGGTAGAAAATGTAAGCTATCATCTGCTCAGGTCCAAACACTCAGTGCTTCCCCAGTCTTGGCATAACCACCTAATCTGTAGCCAGGAAGAATCATGGACTCTGGATTTTTTTTAAATCCTACTGTGATAAAAATCTTAAAAGTTACTGGGGATGGAAGGCAAAGAACTCAGGATTACTGCCCCAGAGTATTCAAAAACGTCAGCCTCCACCTCCTTAGCTGACATGAAAGAGCTCATCTAGCAGGAAACCAACAGACTGCTAAGCACCTCATTATGATAGTTTAATACTGCCTTCTATTTTAACAGAGCCTCAGAGTTAAGGGCATTGATTCTCCCGGGAAACTTCTGACCATGCAGGTACCTTTACAACTCTGAAATCGTGATTCACGGTCTAAAGCTTCACTTTATTCATCCAAATGAGTAAGAATGGATTACTGTTTGCAAACCATAATGAACATTTCTGTATCTCACCCTACTCTCTCTCACCTATCCATCAGCTAAAGCTGACTCTGGTTCAGAATAAACATGCACAGCCCAGGGGCATTAGTATGCAGGGACTCACCTGACATTGTCTGTTCCAGCCTGTGGATCAGTGACTTCTTAGCAGATTCAACATCAGGACTTGGGTAATCCAAAACCTGCCTGCACCAAACTAATGGGCTGACACATTTGTGCACTGAAGGCAGCTTCTTCTTTGGGGATGTATATAACCTGTAAAGGAGAGGGGAAAAAGTAATCTATGAAGACAGGGAAAATGAGCACAAGAGCAGGCATGTAACAAAATACCAAATACCATTCTGGTTTTGTAAGATTAGTCACACTGCTATACCCAAATGTAAAGAAAGCACAAGCTTTACCTTTCATTATTCTGGATACAGCATAACACTGATAACTTATACCCAGCCAAGGACTTCTGGCAAGAAGTGATGCCTGTACTGACACACTGGGATATACAACCTGATGTGCCAGAGAAAGCAAGTCTTCCCCTTTCAGACAGCTCAGGTGCATGGACAATTTCACTATGCCCCATCCAGGTACAAATCAGGATCAATCTTTTCAGATGTAAGTAACATTCACCTGGAAGCTGGAAACAAAGCACTATGCAACATGCAACTGGGTTTTTTTCCCTAAGCACAAAGAGGTAGCAAGTGATAAGCATCTTAACAGCCACAAAGCAGGGCAAAAGTGCATAGTATCAGTCAGGGTTGGAAGGGACCACAAGGATCAGCTAGTTCCAACCCCCCTGCCATGGGCAGGGACACCCCACACTAAATCAGGCTGGCCAGAGCCTCATCCAGCCTGGGCTTAAACACCTCCAGGGACAGGGCCCCAACCACCTCCCTGGACAACCCATTCCAGGGCTTCACCACTCTCATGGTGAAGAACCTTCTCCTCACCTCCAGCCTGAATCTCCCCACCTCCAGCTTCATTCCATTTTCCTGTAGCCCTATCACTACCTGAGATCCTGAGCAGTCCCTCCCCAGCCTTCCTGTAGCCCCCCTCAGATACTGGAAGGCCACAATGAGGTCACCTCAGAGCTTTCTCTTCTCCAGACTGAACAGCCCCAACTCCTTCAGTCTGTCTATGTAGGAGAGGTGCTCCAGCCCTCTGCTCATCCTTGTGGCCCTTCTCTGGACACGGTACACATCTACTACACTACTTCAGCAGTCTTTAACAATAAATGTCTCATTTTTACTTGTAATTTCTGTCCTAGCACCTGATCCTTTAGTTTTCCTTTGAACACAGAACAAAGGGACTATCTCTGTCCTGAGGGTATACTGTCAAGCATTAAAAACAGGGAGCAAGAGACAATGCACATAGGAGAGTAGAGAAAAACACAAAGACCTCCTTGTCTCGCAGGACATGCTGAGGCCCATCAGCACCTCCATTTATATTAGCATCAGTATTCCATGACTGAAGAAAGAAGTCTGAAGCCTTCAGACTGGAATACATTCAGCTGAAAATGTCTCCTTCCTCAATGACAAGAATACAGGAAAAGTCATAACCACACTCCAAATAGGGATATTTAAGCCTGATCTTTGGAGTAGAACCAAGCCTGGAAATGTTCTTTTTGCTTCAGCACAAACCCAACAACGAAGTGCAAGACCTGCAGCTCTAACTAGAGCTTATGCATATGCTAAAATGGATAAATGAGTGTTTCTTCTAGGAGTAATGACAGACTTCATACTCCCAGTGAATATGGTAGTATGCCACACTAACTTAGGAACATTTGACAGCCTCATCAGCCATGTTTCCACCCAGAACAGACAGCAAAAATCCTTGTTTCCTCTATGTCAACGATATCAGCAACACAGAAGTTATTTTCCCCAGCTCTATTACAGGATTAGCTGATTATTCCTCTGCAATTCTGGAACCTGAACTCAGTTTGGTTTATAAACAGCTTTAAAAGATTTATTTTTAACTACTCCTGAGGTCACCTCTTACAAAAGCTTCCATATGCTTACAAACCCATGAATCTCTCACCCAAAACACTGACCACTTGGTTTAGAGCATGCTGTGAAACACTCTCCCCTCAAACACTGAAGTCAGAAAGGTGCCTTTGCAAATGCAGGAGAGAGGACTGTTGTTAGCTGCTAGGTTTTCAAACAAAGATGAAGCTCTTTGTAGCAACACAAGCAGCCAGTGCCACACGCTATAGTCCATCTGGCTCACGCTGCTCAGTGCCACGCTGGTCATTCAGATGGCTTGTGTAGAAATCCTTACGATCTTCACAGGCACTCTGCCCACAAGAAAAGCTAAGAGCCCTGAGCATCCATTCAGGGAGGTCATTCTGCCCCTGTACACTGCACTGGTTAGGCCACACCTTGAGTACTGTGTCCAGTTCTGGGCCCCTCAGTTTAGGAAGGAGGTTGACTTGCTGGAGTGAGTCCAGAGAAGGGCAACAAAGTTGGTGATGGGCTTGGAACACAGCCCTGTGAGGAGAGGCTGAGGGAGCTGGGGCTGCTTAGCATGGAGAAAAGGAGACTCAGGGGAGACCTTACTGCTCTCTACAACTACCTGAAGGGGGGTTGTAGCCAGGTGGGGGTTGGTCTCTTCTCCCAGGCAGCCAGCACCAGAACAAGAGGACACAGTCTCAGGCTGTGCCAGGGGAGGTTCAGGCTGGAGGTGAGGATGAAGTTTTACACAGAGAGAGTGATTGCCCATTGGAATGGGCTGCCTGGGGAAGTGGTGGAGTCACCATCACTGGAGGTGTTCAGGAGGAGACTTGACAGGGTGCTTGGTGCCATGGGTTAGTTGATTAGGTGGTGTTGGATGGTAGGCTGGACATGATGATCTTGAAGGTCTCTTCCAACCTGGTTTATTCTATTCTATCCTTGGAAAGCACAAGAATCACTTGATCTTTGCACTTCTGTGTACATAATTACACAAACTGCTGTCCTTTCTGTGATTACCTACATGTAGTTACAAGCAATGCTTAACATTCAGTAGCTCTCTAACACTCCAAATTGGCTGTCTTCTCAGCATTTATTTGAATATAGTCTCTTCTCTCCTAGGGTATGGCTACACCAAGTGTCAAAGCCAAGGGACAGCTTCTGTGCTGTACAGGCTAGGCTCACTCTGGATAGCTAACATGCCTTGCTGTGTTGGAGAAGTTCCATGCACATTTGAAGTGTTTACAGTAATGCCAACTATAGAGCAGGCAAGAAACTAAATGCATGTCCTCTTTCAAAGACACACAAAAAGAATGCCTCCCCCAAACCAACAAGACTGATCAAATATTTTAAGCTTCAATACCTTCTTTTCTGCTATTTCCAGTCATTATGTTTGCTTTAGTTTATTTACTGAAGCCATCCAGGCTCACACAGCTCCCCCCTCCCTTTCTAACCAAGTATACATTGCATATTCTCCCACTTCTTGCCAGTCACCTGGTTTTCCTTTCACAGCCTTTGTCTCACACCTTACACTTCCAGACAGAAGTTCAGAATGCATGTATTTCATGCAACCCCACCACCTCATGACAAACACACATGCATTGATACAGGAACACAATGGCTCTTTCATGACAGCTCCTTGCACATCATGAAGTTGAAGTCTATTGCAAAGCAGGGGTCTTAATTTCCCATCTGATAAAGGACAGGCAAGCTCACACTTAATTCTCACATGACTTAATTCTACCAGGTCTGTCTGATTTGGATTAAAAGTAAACACCAAGGGCAGAGCTGAAAAATCAGTGACACTTCTACTTCCTCTCCTCCCAACAGCAGGAAGGGAAAAAACAGCAAGGAGGCTGTGAAGCATGCACAAATAACTGAAATAGGGCTAAATATCTTCTCTGTCAAACTGATGTTTAACCCAAAAGGTATCTCTGTCCAGTTCTGGACTCCCCAGTTCATGGAGGACAGGGCACTGCCTAAGAGGGTACAGCAAAAGGCTACAAAGATGATTAGAGGACTAAAACATCTGTCTTATGAAGAATTGTGGAGGGACTTGGTTTGCCTGGAGAAGACAGAGGGAGGAATCTTATCAATAGTTAAAGGGTGGGTGTCAGGAAGATGGGGCCAGTCCTTTGTGAGTGGTCAAAAGCATCACTTGTCCAATGACAGGACAAGAGGTAATGGGCATAAACCTGAACACAGGAAGCTCCACGTAAGCATAAGGAGGAACTTCTTTACTTTAAGGGTGGAGCAGCACTGGAGCAGGCTGCCCAGAGAAGTAGTGGAGTGTCCACGTCTGGAGTCATTCAAAGCCCATCTGGGTGCTGCTGTGCAACCTGCTCTAGGTGACCCTAGGGTGATTGGCCTCAATTGTCTCTGGAGGTCCCTTCCACCCCCTGTCATTCTGTGTATCACTGGTCCTGAGCTGAAGACGATTCCAGAAGAGATTCATTCCCATCTGTACCTGTTAATGCACTCTGCAGCAACACAACAGCACTCTTTGGCAGCACAATCTGTTCAAGACTGAAGATTACCTACAGTAAGAGGCTTCATACATCTTTCAACACTACTAAATCACTTTCTCAAAACAGGAAGTTGAAAACGATTAAGGAAGCTGACAGCTTGCAGTTACCACCCCTACAACAAATGTTAACATACTGGAAACCTACATTCCAGTTGCTCCACAAGACAGTAAAGGCTCCACAATTCAGCAACAGAAGGTCAAGGGAAAGAAAGAAGTATATAAAAAGCAGCTGAGGAGCTTTGACCTATTTTGAAGCAGTGTCTTAAGAAGGCCAGACACTACGATTCTGCTGCACACAGTAATATTCCCTTCCTCCAGCTGCCACTAGGCAACTATGCCCCAGCAATGCCAGTCTGAAGTTTCAAGCAGCCAGGAGCTCTACTGATTAGTTCCAGGAAGGCACAGCACACAAAGGGCATAGCTTTAGCAGCAGGCTGTCTCTGCCAGCTCAGATGATCACGTCAGCTGGAACAGGCAAGCTGTAACACATTGCACTGGGACACAGCTGAGCTGGAAAACACTTTGAAGGAGGAGATCACAACAGTGAGGTAGGAACAGAATAGCTATAGAGGGCTTACCTCACCTGAGGAACACCTCCCTGTGCATTAAAATACAAGAGGTTAGCTGCCACAGGCAAGGAACCAGAAGCCAAGATTCCAATTAGGAAGAAAGGCAGAGTCTTTGTGCATCAAAATCCTTCTACTGCTTAGTAGAAGGGAGAGGGAGAACACAAGCAGATGAGTATGAAGTCACAGACCCAAATAAGAAAGAAGATGGCAAGTGGAAGGAACTTTGAGTTAGAGGTCATTAACCTGAAGAGAAAAATGACAGGTGCAAGAGAGGCAATGAAACAGAATGGACAAAACACAGTGCAGGTAAAAGCAGGATTGAGAAAGCAACCTGAAGATGTGAAGGAAAGGAAAAATAAATGTGAAAAAAAACATTCAGAAATCTAAGGACAGATCAAGAAGAAGTTCCCCTAAAACACAAGGGGGAAATTCCCCAATGAAAAGCTACTGAAAAGAAATCAACCATGAGATTAGTACTGGACAGTCTGGGAAACAGACCATTTAGAGCTCCACAGTGCCAATCCCAACTCTTTTGGATCAGTCACAGAGTTCCAGGAGAAGCCATTTGGAGCAAATCCAGCAAGTTAAGATTCAAGATGGCTTTTGATTAAACAGCTACAGGTAAAGATCTGAAGGTCTCTGATAAAGGAAAAGGTAATCCCAAGCCTAAATGGCATTCCTGCACCTATCTGGCTCACAAGAGTCCCTCCTTCCTTCCCCCCCATGAAGTTCTTATCCTGCAGTTGTAACTGACAGACACGTCGCTCAGCTAATGACTAATTTGTGGGTGTACTTAACTGAATGCTTCTAGCTTTGAAAGATGAATGAGACACAGCAACACTCCAGGTCTCTCAAAATGAGATGAATGCTGCAAAAATGCTTTGACAAGCTCATTAAGCCATCGTTTTGGAAGAGCACGTCTCAGCTGCAGGATGTGATTTTCAAGTAGAGCAGGGAGGATTCAGGGAAGTTGCAAAGTGCAACTGGGAACACAACTACCAACAATTAAAGATAATTAGCTGTGCCCTGGCTAGTGGCTGGAAATGAATGCCAGTATCCATTTCCTCATCTCAAAAGAGTATGCTTCTTTCTGAAAGGAATGTCCATGGGACAGCACTGTGCCCTTCTGGCCGAGAGAGCCAATAGTATCCCTGGGGTGCATCAGGAAAAGCGTGGCCAGCAGGGCTAGGGAGGTTCTTCTCCCTCTCTGCTCTGCCCTGCTGAGACCACACCTGCAATACTAAGTCCAGTTTTGGGCTCCCCAGTTCAAGAGAGACAGAGACCTGTTGGAGAGCTGTGGGAATGAGGGGACTTGAGCACCTACCCTACAAAGAGAGTCTGAGAGCCCTTGGGCTATTTAGTCTTGAGAAGACTGAGAGGGGATCTGATCAATGTTTATCAATATCTGAGGAGTGGGTATCAAGTGGAGGGGGCCAAGCTCTTTTCAGTAGTGCACAATAACAAGACAAGGAACAACAGGTATAAGCTTGCACAGAGAAGGTTTCACCTCAATATGAGGAGAAACTTCTTTACAGTGAGGGTGCCAGAGCCCTGGAGCAGGCTGCCCACGGAGGTTGTGGAGTCTCCCTCTCCAGACACATTCAAAACCCACCTGGATGCATTCCTGTGCAGACTGCCCTGGGTGATCCTGCTTTGGCAGGAGGGTTGGACCCAATGGTCTCTGGAGGTCCCTTCCAATCTCTAATGTACTGTGATAGTGGGGAAAATGGGGAAAGGGGTCTTCAAAATCTTGGAAGACTCCCCTAACACCACCATGAAACTTCCCCAGAACTGTCACAAACCCCATACAAGTGCCCACTCTTGGAGCAGCCTCTCAGAAGGGACGTTAAGAGTATACATGCTCTAATGTGGTCCTGCTGATACTTAAAAGGTGCTCCTTTTAAGCTGAGAAGTTCTGTGGCCTACATGTGTTCCAAATACAAGTCTCCTTAATTACTAGGCTTGAGAGCTGTAATAACACCTACAAACAGTAGAGATGTGAATCATGCCTGAACAAGACACGATCATGCCATGAATTTCACAATACCATTAATACAGGAAATTCATCCCAGAGTATCAAACATAAATGTATCATAAAAGTATCAAACATAAGTAGCAACCTCAAACACCACAAATGTCACAAGAAATTAGAAAGGGGGGAAAAAAAGTTCTTCCTTCAGTCCTCAAACATGTTTCAAGAGGGGATCTTATTAATGTTTAGAAGTATCTGAAGGGTGGGTGTCAAGGTGAGGTGCCAGCCTCTTTTCAACGGTGTCCTGGGACAGGACAAGGGGCAATGGATATAATGTGGAACACAGAAGGTTCCACCTCAACACCAGGAGGCACTTCTTTACTGCAAGGGTGATGGAACCCTGGAAGAGGCTGCCCAGAGAGGTTGTGGAGTCTCCCTCTCTGTAGATATTCAAGACCCATCTGGATGCAGTCCTGTCTGACCTGCCCTGGCTCATCCTGCTTTGGCAGGGGTTTGGATTTGAGGATATCCAAAGGTCCCTTCCAAACTTTACCATTCTATGAAATGTAGATATCTCCAAGATATTAGTCAAATTCATTTGATACTACAGCAGTTGTTTCATTTGACAACCTGGTGACTGCTCTAATCCTTACTTCCCTCACATGCTGCTTCTCTGACCAGGATGATAATTTGAAAAGCCATTATCTGAACTCTGTTAAACCCCAACTTTAAATCAGATTGACGTTTAATCCACCACAGAATGAAAAGCATCAACTTCTCTTTTAGTTAGGTCACAGAGCAGGAATTGATCAGAACCTGTCCAGCTTCCAAGAGACCTAAACCACATTAATAAATGGCATTTCAGCAGCTGAGGAGGAATTGCTGCAATGTAATGTCAGCAATGGGAGTTCATTCAGCTCTATCCTGAAACACCCACCTGACACTTCACTAGGCTCACTATGAGAGAATTCAGGGCTTTGAAACAAAGTTAGTGCTCAAAGGGTTTTAAGTATGAGCTGAAAGACAATAATTACAGATTGCAACCACATTTGGACCTCAGTCAGTCAGCCAACTAACTGGAAAGGATGACTACAAGAGAAATGTAGACTAGCAAAGATAGGTGCCAATTTAACAGACATAGCTGCTGAATGAGAATGTGTCTGAACAGCAGAGCTACTCACTTTCCATTTTAACTAAACAGGATACCAGACCAATATGAGGTCTTCAATAACACTACAAAAGTAACTTTGAACTCTTAACATCAATGTAAACAACCCAGCAGTGATTTCACTTTAAACAGTGACCAAGTGCCTTTTGTTTGTAAATGAAGGCAGTGAGCAACAGCTATTTCAGTCCTGCCAAGGAGCCTTGACACAGCAGTGACATGAAAACACTGGTAAGTGCTAGGCTGTCATCACCTGAGCCCAGGTGGCCAAGAAGGCCAACAGCATCCTGGCTTGTATCAGGAACAGTGTGGCCAGCAGGAGCATGAAAGTCATTCTGCCCTGTACTCAGCACTGGTTAGGCCACACCTTGAGTCCTGTGTCCAGTTCTGGACCCCTCAGTTTAGGAAAGATGTTGAGTTGCTGGAAGGTGTCCAGAGAAGGGCAACAAAGCTGGGGAGGGGTCTGGAGCACAGCCCTGTGAGGAGAGGCTGAGGGAGCTGGGGTTGCTTAGTCTGGAGAAGAGGAGGCTCAGGGGAGACCTTCTTACTCTCTACAACTCCCTGAAGGGAGGTTGTAGCCAGGTGGGGGTTGGGCTCTTCTCCCAGGCAAGCAGCACCAGAAGAATAGAATAGAATAGACCTTCAAGATCATCACGTCCAACCCATCAACCAATCCAACCCACCTAAACAACTAAACCATGGCAAGAGGACACAGTCTCAAGCTGTGCCAGGGAGGTTTAGGTTGGGTGTTAGGAAGAAATTCTTCACAGAAAGAGATTGGCCACTGGAATGTGCTGCCCAGGCAGGTGGCAGAGTCACCATCACTGGAAGTGTTTAAGAAGAGCCTGGCTGAGGCACTTGGTGCCATGGTTTAGTTGATTAGATGGTGCTGGATGATGGGTTGGGCTCAATGATCTCAAAGGTCTTTTCCAACTACCATTGAAAGAGGACACAAGTTCTGAAGTTTGCTGAGCAATTATATGGACAAAGCCAACACACAGGAAGCTCTAGGCTCACTGGTGCACATAAATTTGGGAGACAAAGCACTGCTATGTTTTCCTCACGTTTAAAAGAAACCTGCTCAGAAAGTTCAGCTCAGAAAGTTCAGCTCGGTGCCTACCAAGTTGCCACACTCAAGTTGCAGTGGGTTTGCAGCACATTAACCAACCTCCAGTAATTGCCCACGTGTGCACACTTACCCTGCAATAATCTTGGGACAGCTCACTTCTGAAAAGCAGCAGAGCAAGCCACCTTATGTACTGTTACCAAGTTGTCTCCATTGTGCTGTATGTCCACACCCAACCTTACCCAGCAAGTCAGGCGAGGAGCTATGTTATCTTGCCCTGCCCCTCTGGAGATTTCTCCACCTGGTCCCCCCCTTACTGCCCTTTTGTCTTTTTGATTAACTAACCACAAAGAAAAAAGGTCTGTGCAGCTTGAATTGGGAAAAAAACAAACAAACTTGTTTGATCCAATCTGGTTCAAGAACAGCTAAAGAGGAACACCTATGAAATAGTTTACCAAAGCCACTGGTAAATTCTTGAGCAAATAATTATCAGGCCTAAGGCAAAGTCTCCCTGGGCCCAGGCACAGCTGGGTTCTGTCAGCATGTGCACAGTGGCAACCTGCTAGAAAGTTTCAGCACATTAAACAGGGGTCAGAAGCATATGGCTAAGAAACTCTGTCTGAAGTCACTGAAATGCTTGCAGCTATTTAACTCTGATTGGAAGGTCATCTTATGGCTGTACTCTTTTAAAACCTACAGCACATCTGGATTTAACTAATGACAGCAAAGAGGAACAAAAACCCCAAACCAACCTGGTCCCAAAGTCCACTAACGCTGCACTGCTGTTTTAACAGCCAATGCTGCTACCAAAGCAGCACTATCACAAATTTCTTTTCATGTGGTAGTAGTCTAGGGCAACTCCACCTTCTCCTTTCCCATTTTTCACTCCACACTTCTGCCCTGTGCAGACTTCTCTAAAAGCACTTAAAGAATTAAAACCTAAAACTGAGATGCTTGGTTCTAAACTGCAGATTTAAAAACCAAGGCATCACATTCCAGCAATCCATTTCAGTTCCATCTCAAACCCATAGCCAAACCTCACAGGCACTAATCTCATGAGAGCATTAAACATAAAACAACGTCATTTCAGCCATGAAGAAAACTATTTCTTCTGCCACTACAAGGCTGCAATTTCCTAATGGGGTGTGTGAATACATGGACTGAAAAAAACAAAACACCTTTATTACACAAGGCAAAGAGCAGAACAGAGACAATCAGCACCCTTCATCACCTATTATCTTCCACAGCAAGGTTCTTCTGAGATCAGAAGACAAATCTATGCAGACAATCAGAACAGCTAAGAGGAATTAGTGCTTCATGCACAAACTGCAATTTACATACAGTTTGTTTCCACATGAGGTCTCCTTAGCTGGGAAGTGGCCTTTGCTTTCTACAGTGATGTAATCTCCTAATTCAAACAGGATTTTGGGTTAAGCAGTAGTGATCCAAATCCATTTGAGCCTGAAAGAGCTGACATGAGGTTTGAATTTTGAGTACATGCACTCCTTCAGTTGATACAATTGTTTTTTGAGTGACCTGGCCTGACTGCCTGAGCAGTGGGATCTTTATGAAACAGTTTAAGAGAAGTCCACTTACACCATCCCTCCTACTTTCACAAACTTGTTGCTTTTTGATTGCCCTGCCAAGTCTCTGAAAATGGTCAATTTCACTTACAGCACTAACCTCCATTCATCAAATGCAGAAAGTCATCCCACCTTGCTAAGAAAAATAGGTTTGGAGCATTTAGTACCTCAACAACTGAAACAAATGGTGGTCATAAATTCCAGGAGTTTGGGTTTCCCTTTTTACAGTGCAATTGCTCCAAATAAATATGTCATCAATCAAGCCAAACCACATTTATCAGTAAGTGCATATTAAACTATAGCATGGGAGGGGGAAAGAAAAGGGTTTCATTACACAGCCATACTTCACACAGAATCACAGCATCAGCCAGGTTGGAAGAGACCTCCAAGATCAAGTCCAACCAATCACCCAACCCTAACTAATCACTAAGTGCCTCATCCAGGCTCTTCTTGAACACCTCCAGGGAGGTCGACCCCACCACCTCCCTGGGCAGCACATCCCAATGGGCAATCTCTCTTTCTGAGAGGAACTTCTTTCTGAGAATATACTTCTTTATATGTAGGCCAACTTTTAACAGCTGCTCTTTTCTAGGGGTCTCAGACTATGATTGAAAATTAACATGACAGTGGCTAAAACATTAGGTAAGGACTGAAGATACGGAGTAGACTGTGCTCAAGTTTTGATGCCTGCTGAGGTTTGTAACTTGCACAGAAACATGAGTGAAGCCCCAACAACAGGCAGCATTAAGTAATGTGCCAAACACCTGACACCAGCAAGAGCAGGGCTCAGCGAACTGTGCTGCCTGCCCCATGAGTGCCCAGCGCTGCATAAACAAAACCACGCAGCATTTCTGCTGTCACTCTTGTGACATTAGCTTCCACCAACGAGATGCATTATGCTGTCTGGGATTTAGGATTCATACATAAACCAGTAACATCTACTGTCACTAGAATTCATGACATCCACAAGCTTGGCCACCCCACTCCAAATGTATCACGTTTCATTTCCCTCGTGCTACATAAGCTGGTAGATTTCAAGGCATAAATGGAGAAAGCAGAGTAGCTGCTGTGCACAGGCTCATCATCTGGAAGATGATGCCTCGTGGTAATTTAGCAAAGTCGAGTTGGAGGAGCATAAGCTGATGCTCTCAGACTTCTCCAGTGGCTCAGGCTGGATGTCAGACAAATGATTCTCCAAGGAAGCACACGCATTGTCTCCTCCCTGAGCAACTAAACATTGCTCACACATGACACCATTCCAGTGCCTCTAAAGGAGGTTCCAACTCTAAAACCCATTTTCTTTCTTTGTTTTTTTTTTTAATTGTCTGGCTGTTCCCTCACAAAGATCTTTGTGGCTGAACCTACAACCAGTTCTGACCCTTGTCAGACTGCTTTTGTTACACACTTCTCCTCCCTGGACACGCGTCCCTTGTGTTTCTCTGTTGACACTGTGCTCCTCCCCTCCGTTTCTCCCGCAGCTGTAATGCTGCTCCTCAACTGGTGTCACGGGAAACCTCAATAAGACAGCTGGGGATCAGCATGTTAAGGGAGAGCAAACCTTGATTCTCAGTAGAAGCTCATCCCAGTGTAATAAAGACAAGGTGAGCTGCCACCTGCGTGTCTTTCTGCTGGAGCAGCAGGGTAAGCAGTCTATTTAAAAAGAGAGGAATCACCTGAGGTAAACTGTGGTCCTACACAGTAGAAATAAACGAAAACACCTGAGGACAACACGTTTATGAGATGCAGGAGCATGTTTACCTCTGCTGCCTCCACAGCTGAAAGAAATCAAGGCTTAAAACATGCTTGATGCACGCTTGCAGAAGCATAACAGTACCTGGGAGCTAATCCTGCAGCACCCCAGATACCTTCCACAAGTTTCTCAACACCTCCGCACCTTCTGAACTTGTGCAAACACCGACGCCTGACTGAGGGGCAGCACTGGAGCACACTCCGGGCTCCGAGTGACCCAACAGAATGCCCTCAGCCACGACCGAACAAAAGCGGCGAGCCGCAGGCCTGCCGGGAGGTGCGATGCCATGTGCAGACACCCAAACACCCTTCCCCTGCAGGCTTCAGCACATCTTGGGGAGCTAATCCCCTCATCCAGCCCCAGAGGGCGAGGCTGCCTCTCGACACAAAGCCCGGAGACCCCCTCCGACACCAGGCACACGTCTAGAGACGGCACCTTCCCCCCAGAGGGCAGCGGGGTAGGGGCAGGACGGTTGCTTTTCCGCCTACCGGCGGCGGGGAGCAGCGGAGAGAAGAGCAGCGGCGAGGGGCACCCCCACCCCATCCCCACCCCGGCCCCTCCTCACCAGCTGGTCTCGTCCTCCTCGCAGCCGGACAAGCGCTCCAGCTCCTCCGGCCTGAGCAGCGCCGCCTCGTCCAAGAGGCCATTGCCCTCCCCTCCGGCCGCGACGCCGCCGGGCTCCTCGGGAGGCGGCCGCCGGGCAGCGGCCCTGGGGCTGAGGCAGCGGCCGTCGGGCGGGGAGGCGGTGGGGGGCGACGGGGAAGGCCCTCCGCCCAGGAGGCGCTTGGGGCTGGCGGGGGCGGCGGGCAGGGCGCCGTGGCGGCTGCGGAGCTGCTCGTTCTGCTTTTCCAGCTTCTTCACCAGCTCCTGCAGCTTCCGCACCTCCGCGTCCGCGTTCACGCCTGAGCCGACGTCCTCCATGGCGCCCGCCGGCAGAGGGGCGGCTGACGCGGGGAAGGGCGGCCGCGCCGCCCCCGTCTACATGGCCGGGCGGCCCGCGGCGGGGGAGGGCTGTGGCGCGGCGGGGCGGGCCGCGAGCGCTCGCCTGCTGCTGCCTCTGCCGCCGCCTCCTCAGCTGCGCCGGCGGCCGGGGGGAGGGACGGAGGACGCGCATCCGGCCGCCGCCATCTCGCCACCTCCCGCGGCCCGGCTCTCGGCTCTGACGTCATAGGCGTCACCCGGAAGCGGCGCCTGCGCTGCCGTCGGGCTGGTGTCGCCGGGGCTGGTGCTGGGGCTGAGGCGCCTCCAAAGGCTGAGCTGCCTCCAGTCTTCTCTTGCCGGCCCTGCTGGGGAAAACCTTTCCTCACCGCCGCCGGGCGCCGTGTGAGCGGCCGCTCCGGTAGCCTCTCTGCCGAGGAAACAGCCTGGCCTGGCCTCCAGTCCCGTCTCCTGGCGATTGCAGGTCCCCCGCAGGAGATGTGTGTGCAGCCCTGGCACACCTTCCCGAAACGCTGGAATCCTCTGGAGGCTCTGGTGATGGTCTTCGGGCCCTCTGAGTGTGAACAGTTCTCTGGATAGCACTTGAGCGTTTCAACCTGAAAGGAGGTTGTGGCCAGGTGGGGATTGGTCTTTTCTCCCAGGCAACCAGCACCAGAACAAGAGGACACAGTCTCAAACTGTGCCAGGGGAAGTTTAGGCTGAATGTTAGGAAGAAGTTCTTCCCAAAGAGAGAGAGTGCTTATTGGGATGTGCTGCCCAGGGAGGTGGTGGAGTCACCATCCCTGGAGGGGTTCAAAAAGGGATTGGACGTGGCACTTGGTGCCATGGGTTAGTTGTCAGGAGGTGTTAGGCAATAGGTTGGACTTGATGATCTCTGAAGTCTTTTCCAACCTTGTTGATTCTCTGATTCTAAGTGGGCTGGAAGAGGACAGGAGTCTGCAGGGGATGACACCACAGATAAGTGGTGTTCACCAGGTTCAGAGGGGGAAAAAGGGAAACCAGAGTGGGGTGCTCAAACCTGTGGGGTATGCTAAGGAGCTGCAAAGCTTGGGGGGCTGTGAACGTATCACAGTATCGCCAAGGTTGGAAGAGACCTCGAGGATCATCGAGTCCAACCTGTCACCACAGACCCATGACTAGACCATGGCACCAAGTGCCACGTCCAGTCCCCTCTTGAACACCTCCAGTGGCAGTGACTCCACCACCTCCCTGGGCAGCACATTCCAATGACAAATGACTCTCTCAGTGAAGAACCTTCTCCTCGAGCCTAAACTTCCCCTGGTGCAGCTCAAGACTGTGTCCTCTTGTTCTGGTGCTGGTTGCCTGGGAGAAGAGACCAACCCCTTCCTGGCTACAACCTCCCTTCAAGTAGTTGTAGACAGCAATGAGGTCACCCCTGAGCCTCCTTCTCTCCAGGCTAAAATGTCACGCTGTTGTGTTTGGATTGTGTCGGGTACAGTGCAGGAGGTGTTGAGGCTGCCAGACACGAGTCTATAGCATTCTTATGTATGAGATCAGGGATGGGATCAGTCCTTGTCTTAACCAGTAGCCTCCCATTATGCACTCAAAGATCACATTATTGCTTTAGGCACAGTATTGTTTGAGAGTCTGTGCTAGGGTGGTTATAGACTGTGCCTGTTAGGCCCTCACCAGATTACAGATCATTGTTTCCTCCAAACCTTAAGTATTTAACCATATTAAAATGCTTCCAGGCTGGAACCTTCTAATAAAACAATTTTAATTACTCCTATGGTAATCTGTCTTCATTATCTGCTAGCCAAACAACGTTTTTATCAGCAGCAAGCTTTACCACAGGTTTTTGTATCACTCACAACTGCAAAACTGTTAAACAGTTTGGGGCCATGATTTGAAGCTTTGGGGCACTCTGCTCATTGACACCACGTTTAATAACCACCACTGGCAACACTTGGAGACTGGTCTGTTAACCAGTTTATGAATCCAGTTCATTTTCTCTTTAAGCCTGTATCATTTGGTGTCAAATCAAATGCCTTAAGGGAATCCAGATATGTTCAGTGAGCACAGCTGCATTATTAACAGCACTCAAAGAGTTGTCCCAAAAGGCAAGCAAAAGGATAAAAGTATTGTTGGCACCAAGGATCTTCTGTGACACTGGCACTTTCAGTGACATTGCTGGCAATTCAGTGGTTGCTGAGTGTGACAGTGGTCTTGACCTATCCAGGGAGGTTTATTCCAGCTTGGAATATTTATGCAGGAGCACAGAATATGGCTTCCTTTTTGTTCTTTATCTATCCTGATTCCAGTTGTAAGTGGCATGACAAACCTTTGGCCATTTGGCATTAATCATACTTTTATAGTAGCAATAGAAGGAGTTCAGCTACTGGAATCAGCTGGTGGCTGAGGTCAGGAAGGGGACAGTGTGAAGTGAGCTTCTAACAAATGGCTGTGGCAGGAAGGGAAGGCAGGCAGCACAAAAGAGCGTGGCCATAAAGAGCTCCAGGCTGCTAGGAGTCGCAGCCATCCATGGTGATTATGTCATGTTCAGACGCCTCCTAGTGGAGCAGCTCTGAGCCCTGAAGAGGAGGCTGGCCCCTATCTGCATCCAGCCTCTCCTTCCTCTTTCTCCTCCCTTCCCTCAGCCCCTTTTATAGTCTATGCCACAGATCCCCTACCCCAACTTTCTGTCCCTTGCTGACACCATTACTTTGCTGCCAACAGCTCTAGCGATGATTTCTCCCTACAGGACACACTCCCTGGTGGTGTGTGGAAGGCAAGGGGCAAAGTGAGAACAAACCAGTCTGAGAGCTGCTGTATCATCTGCTTATTTTGACAAAAAGCAAAGGCAATTGGTTAATAATCACCATGATCTGTGCTTGAAGAGCAAGGACTCCAGTCCTGCTCTCTCATTCACTCTTGTGCTGCCAGTGCCCTTCTCAGGTTTCAATAACTGAGAAGCAGCAAGGCTTGGGCCAGAAGCCTCCCGTGAAATCTCAGGGTAACAATGGGCTTCTGGGAGCTTCTTGGTCATCAGATTCCAAGTTTGCCCTGGCCAGATGTGAGAGGCCACACCCAAGCAGAGGCCCCTGGATGATTATACACAAATAGCATTGACAGTGATGCCACAGAAATGAAGTCTTTCCACTGTGTCATAAGAGACAGAGAAATTCCTCTGCATGTGAAATTAGACCTGCTGCAGATTTTCTTGTGAGCAGCTGCAGCCTGTGCCCATCCTGTCTTTTCCACACACAAGGGGAAGGAAAGGAAAGCAGCCTTTCTGCACTGCTTGCTTCTCTCCTCTGACTTGGGGCAAGTTCTTAACTCATGTCATGAGAAGAAATAAGGAGCACTCCCTCCATAGCAAAAGAAGCCTGGACAAGGCTCACTCAATTCAGCATACATCCCTCTGACAAGTGGTTCCTGAGAAGGAGGACACCAGGAGCCTTGATTTGATGGCCTTGGAGGTCTCTAGCATGGACAATCCTGTGGTTAGTTTCTCATGGCTGTAATTCACAGAAGTACAAAATGTTAGGGTCTGTGAAAGGACCTCTGAGGATCATCAAGTCCAATCCCCCTGCCAGAGCAGAATCACCTGAAGCAGATCCCATAGGAACACATCCAGCTGGGCCTTGAAAGCCCCCAGAGATGGAGACTCCACCACCTATTCACTGCACTGCTGTTTTGTTAGAATCTCTCTTTGAAAGCTTTGTTTCAGCTGTCACCTGGGACATGTAAAGATTCCTCTCAGGGGAAAGAACACAGGAGGATGGGAAGTTAACATTTGTAACAAATATTTAACTTCACGCCTGGAAAACAGGGCTGGATTTAAGCAGCTTTGTTTAGTCTCCTGCAGGAGTTTGTTGCCTGCCAGAGCTCTCAAAGGAGGCGTTCAGCAGGCCCACACATGTTGGTGTCAGGCAGTGTTGATCTAAACTCTTGACAAAACAGAAAGTATCATTTGTCATCTCAGTGTCTAGTGTGTGCAAACACTGCATGCACAGCCTGCACCCCTTTCAGAATGTCTCCTTTGCACAATTAATGTCAAAGCTCTTCAGCTGGCTCTGTTGAATCAGAGAATTGTCAGGGTTGGAAGGGACCTCAAGGATCATCCAGTTCCAAACCCCCTGCCATGGGCAGGGACACCTCACACTACAGCAGGTTGCTCACAGACACATCCAGCCTGGCTGCAAACACCTCCAGGGATGAGGCTTCCACCACCTCCCTGGGCAACCTGTGCCAGGCTCTCACCACCCTCATGGGGAAGAACTTCTTCCTAACATCCAATCTGAATCTACCCATTTCTAGTTTTGTTCCATTCCCCCTATCACTCCATGGCACCCTAAAAAGTCCCTTCCCAGTTTTCTTGGAGCCCCCTTCAGATACTGGAAGGCCACAAGAAGGTCTCCTCAGAACCTTCTCTTCTCCAAACTGAACAACCCCAATTCTCTCAACCCATCTTCACAGGAGAGCAGCTCCAGCCCTCTGCTCATCCTCATGGCCCTTGTCTGGACACCTTCCAGCACCTCCAGTGCTTTCTTGTAAACAGGGCTCCAGAACTAGACACAGTACTCTATGTGGGGTCTCACAAGAGTGGTATAAGAATAGAATAATAAACCAGGTTGGAGGAGACCTTCAAGATCATCATGTCCAACCCATCAACCAATCCAGCCCCCCTAAACAAGAGGGGGAGAATCACCTCTCTTGACCTGCTGGCCATGCAGAGAGGTGGGTGCTGGTCTCTTCTCACAGGCAATTAGTAATAGAACAAGAGGGAATGACCTCAAGCTACAACTGGGTAGGTTTAGACTGGAAAAAACTCCACAGTGAGAGTGGTCAGGCATTGGAATGTGCTGCCCAGGGAGGTGGTGGAGTCACCAACCCTGGGTGTGTTTAAAGGTGGTTTGGATGTGGTGCTTGGGGCTGTGGTTTAGGGGTGACCCTTGTAGAGTAGGGTTCTCAGCTGGTGATCCTGAGGGTCTTTTACCAACCTGAATGTTTCTGTGATTCTGTGATCATGGTATCTGAGCTCATCCACAGGCTGAAGATCCTTTGCTCCTTGCATTTTTGAGTACCTGCAGGTGCAACTCACTAACAAATGCAGACTCCCTTTTGTCACACAGTTAGCTACCAGTAGCTCATGTTTGTCGATCACTTGGAATCAGCTTAATTGCTCTGCAGAAAACTGCTGAGCTCCACACATTTAAACTGCTGTGGGGAGGCAGAAGTGACTCAGGACACTGGGAAAGGATTTTCTATTGTGGAGAAGATACATGACTTACATTCACTTGCAGACTGCAGTGATTTCATCCACTTGGGTAACACTGAGTGAAACCTTATATGTCTCCACCCATATGAAGCAATCCTCTGTTCTAATAGTCAGAGGAAAAAAAGAAAAGGTTTCTTATTTTACTGAGAACTCTCCTGACACACCTCTATTAACAAGCCAGCACTGGAAGGAGGAGTTTGTTGCACTCAAGCAGCTCCTAAAACAATTTTCCCCATGTACTTTTTAACAGGGGGGAAAAAAAACCCACTAAATTTACAATTATGAAAGGAAATGGTATGACCAGTTTTAATAATAAAACCACTATATACATAAAATAATTACTAAAGAAGCCTGAGTTATACCCCTGTGTTTGTGCTTTCCCTTCTCCTCTCCCCTCCCACCCTCTCTCCTTTCTCCTCTCCTCCCCTTTTCCTCTCCCCTTCCCTTTGCTCTCCCCAGGCTGCTTAGCTCAGCACAGCAGGTTTCCGTCGCCATCTAGTGACACCGGTTGTGCCTGAGTCAGAACCGGGCAGTCAACCTCAGCCTTCCCAGGCAGAAAGCTGTGCACCAAGGCTCTTACCAGCCTCTTCCAGAGGACTCTGCTCTGGTGTCTGAGGAGGTGTCCCAGAGAGGGTATAAATGCATCTCACGTTCTGCTGAGACAGCTTCTGCTGCATCTGTGCTGTGTAGAGGAACCACAGGGATGTGTATGCTCTGCTCCCCAAGCTGACAATTCCCTGCCTAGATTTTGGGAGCACTTGGAGAAGAACCCCTGCTCATTCCATGGTGGAAGAAACTCCTTGGGTTTGGGGGATGCCATAAAGTAAAGCTGAACAGTGCAACCAGTCTCAACCCTTCACTGATCATCTCTTCAGCATCAGTATTATCTTTTATCACAATGCCATGAGGTTTTGTTTTGTTTTCTTCTGGATTCTGGCAGGGTCATTTACAAAGAAAAAAAAAATACTAGTTCACCAAACAGTGGTAAAAGAACAAATAATGCACAGGGTCAAACAAAACATTCCTGCTTGCACTGCTGCTTTTTCTGGTGCTACTCCGTGGTCTCCAGCAGCTCACCTAAACTGGCTAGCCCCAGGGTGGAGCTGAGCTGATTTAAGCCACTGCAGACTCTGCCAGCAAGGATGAGCAAAAGGAATGGCCCTTCAGGGAAATCTGAAGAAAATCCAAAGGCATTTTGGTTCCCAGAGCCTGTTGCTTGGTGCATCATTAAGTGCATACCTTCTTGCTGAAGTCCACAGGAAGAACCATGCTTAGATTTCCTACTGCAGGAATATTAGAGGGCTTGTGAGCGAGAGGCAAACTGGGAAAGTGCTGTTTAGGAATACTGATAGCCTCAGTAGAGGCCAGGAAGTGTCTTGCTATGCTCAACTAGATGTTGCTCTGGGCAAAATTATCTAGGTGAGGTTGCCCCTGCTTGCTGCAGAGGGGGTTAGGCTAGATGGCTTTTGGAGGTCCCTTCTAACCCAGACCATTCTGTGATCCTGTTTCAGAGAGTAGAAGAGAATAGAACAGAATAGAACAGAATAGAGTAGAATAGCATGGAGTAAACCAGGTTGGAAGAGACTCTCAAGATCATCGTGTCCAACCTATCATCCAACACCACCTAATCAACTAAACCATGCAAGTAACAAGGGTAAACACTGGGGAGGAAGGACTATGCAAGCCAAAGGATACTACCTTGAGAACAAATGACTATAAACTAGCTGCCACTGAATCCAAACTGATGGTCACCACCAGATAATCTAGAATTGTTCATGATTGAGGGGAGAAGAGGCAAGCAGCTGTCTTCCAGCTAGTCTGCTGCTCTTGTTTGTGGCCTGTGCTTGTGAGGTTGCTGTGATAACAGGTAGGAAGGATTTTCCAGCTTCCTCCACAATCATGTCACAGTTCTACAGTCTGAACATGCTCAATGGAAACAATACAGGATCACAGGATGTTAAGGGTTGGAAGAGACTTATGGAGATCTTCAAGTTCAACCCCTCTGCTAGAGCAGGACCACAGAATCTAGCACAGGTTGCACAGGGACACATCTAGACAGGGCTTGAAAGTCTCCAGAGGAGTCTCCACAACCTCTCTGGGCAGCCTGTTCCAGTGCTCTGGGACCCTTACAGTGAAGAAGGTCTTCCTCATGATGAGGTGGAACTCCCTGTGCTGTAATTTACATCCACTGCCCCTTGTCCTATCACAGGGCACAAGTGAGCAGAGCCTGTCCCCTCCTTCCTGACACCCAGCCCCCAAAACATTAAGAAGCAATACATTGATGCACATGCTTAACTTTAAAACCAAGTTTCAGGGCAAAACCTGAATCATGAGGAAAGCAAGCTGTATAATGGAACCTCTCATTTAAATTCAAGCAAGGCAGCACAGCCAAGCTTAACAGAAGGAAAGATTTCACTGCATTTTATAAGCCAAATTTAACTCACTATAGTGTAGGCTCATCAGTGCCTAAAGATGAAAAAAAACCCATATTATAACCAAAACCTGACCTCAGCTTACTCCCTATTAAATCAGGGGGAAAGAAAAGCTCACAGCAGGGTCCCCTCAGAACCTTTTGTAATTCAGGTAAGTTGCAACCTTACAGCCTTGGTGTTGCTTTTCTGTTACTGTATGTGATAATTATGAGTGTGCCAGCACACACAACATGTTGCAGGTCTTCACTGATACATATCTATCTATATCTATCTTTATCTTACTCTATCTGAGGGAAGGGAAGGGAAGGGAAGGGAAGGGAAGGGAAGGGAAGGGAAGGGAAGGGAAGGGAAGGGAAGGGAAGGGAAGGGAAGGGAAGGGAAGGGAAGGGAAGGGAAGGGAAGGGAAGGGAAGGGAAGGGAAGGGAAGGGAAGGGAAGGGAAGGGAAGGGAAGGGAAGGGAAGGGAAGGGAAGGGAAGGGAAGGGAAGGGAAGGGAAGGGAAGGGAAGGGAAGGGAAGGGAAGGGAAGGGAAGGGGTTGGAAAAGACCTTTGAGATTATCAAGTCCAACCTATCACCCAACACCATCTAATCAACTAAACCATGGTACCAAGTGCCTCATCCAGTCCCTTCTTAAACCCTCCAGTGATGGTGACTCCACCACCTCCCTGGGCAGCACATTCCAATGGCCAATCTCTCTTGCTGGGAAGAATTTCTCCCTAACATCCAGCCTACACTTGCCCTGGTTTAGATATAGATATCTATATCTGTATCTTATCTATATCTATCTAAATATGTATTTAGATATATGTATTTGACTTCAATCAGAATGCTAACCTGAGAGGTATTTTAACATGGCAAGTAACACAGCAGTAGAACTATTCTGTCTTTTTGCCAGGTGGAGCATAAAATTGAGAATCCTTTTTACAGAGGGGCATTTCTCTACCAAATTTCAAATAAAGAAATAATATCTGAAGATGTTGCTGTTGTCATGGGGAGTCCCTCTCATGTGCATGTCCCCTCATTGTGCATGTTACTTAGAAGCTACCTTCTGTATGAGTCCTTCTCTGTGAATATCCCTGGCCCCTTTGCAGCGTAGCTGCAGTTTAGATTTTATCATCTGCAGCTTGGAACAACCTTTGGAGTGTGCCAGCGAGCTGTGACCTTTTAAATGCCTTTGTTGCTTGGTAGAAAGGCTGAGTCACTGGTGAGGGATTTGTGGAGGATGCAAAGTCAAAAGAACAGATGGGACAGATTCAGCCCAGGTGTGGCTGCAGCCAGAGCTGCTTTAGAGCTGAATGTGAACCAAGATCAGGCTTCCTCCAGGAGAAGGAGACTGCCAAAGCACCTGTGGGTGACGCTGCCTCTCACCCATCACGACCAAGCCTCTGCGTCAGGACGTGGTGCAATAAGACACAGTTTGCACTTCCCCATTACCAGGACTGAGCCTGTTCAGTGCTGCACAATTCTTGAAGTACAGAAAGCCCTGCAGAAAAGCTAAGCTCCGTTCAGACTTCAGAAAGATGTGCCCCAATGACCAAAGTCATCCCTTGGCGGAAAGTTCAGACCAGAGAGAAAATTCAAAGGCCTCTTATTTTTAACCAAGAATGCAGCAGTTTGTCTCAATTTCCCAGCTCAAACAATGTGGCAGGCTGATGAGAGTGAGATATTTTCTATGGGCTCAGTTCCTACTATTGTTTCCAAGCCAAATGTGAGGCTAGATAGTAATGGGTCAGCCCACACATAGTCGTGGCACAGGCTTCTCTCACTAGTTGCACGCCTGTGTATTAGAACAAAGGAACACGTGAAGGCAAGGGACTTACAGTCTTCTTCCTTTCTCATAAGCATTTTGGCAAGTACAAATTTGGAGCAAATCAGGGAAGTTTCTCTAGATTTCATTGGGGCTTTTTTTGGGTAATGCTTTTAGTGCTCTTCACAACTGGTTTCCCCCAAGAGTTAAGCATCTAAGCAGTGGCAGCCAAAGGATTCTCTGAAAAGTTACATTTATGACAGAATCCAATGAAGCACAGAGGGTGGAGAAGGGCCTGGGAGTCCTGGTGGACAACAAGTTATCCATGGGTCAGCAATGTGTTGGTCTGAGAGCTGTCTCATCAAAGAGGTTCACCTTCTACTGCAACCAGTGTAATAGACTAGAACAGAATAGAATAGAATGGAATTAACCAGGTTGGAAAAGACCTTTGAGACCATCAAGTCCAACCTATCACCCAACACCATCTAATCAACTAAACCATGGCACCAAGTGCCTCAGCCAGGCTCTTCCCAAACACCTCCAGTGATGGTGACTCCACCACCTCCCTGGGCAGCACATTCCAGTGGCCAATAACTCTTTCTATGAAGAACTTCTTCCTAACATCCAGCCTAAACCTCCCCAGCACAGCTTGAGACTCTGTCTTCTTGTTCTGGTGCTGGTTGCCTGGGAGGAGAGACCAACCCCCACCAGGCTACAGCCTCCTTTCAGGTAGTTGTGGAGAGCAATAAGGTTTTCCCTGAACCTCTTCTTCTCTCGGCTAAACAACCCCAGCTCCCTCAGCCTCTCCTCATAGGGCTGTGCTCCAGCCCTTCTCTGGACATGTCCAATAATCCTACTGAATAAAGTGTGGCCCTTTCTGGTTACCCTCTGTGAGTCCTCTGAGGAGAATCTAGAGGCCCAGGGATCAAAAGCCACCCAAGCTGAGCAAACCAACACCCTAGTCCACATCCTTGCCTTTTTAGGTAGCTACTCTTTGTATAGGTCCTGGCAAGGAACTTTGATGTGCTCCCCAGTGCTGCTTTGCTGCACCTGCATCACAGGTAAAAAGGGCAAATAAATGAAGACTCTTTACCTTCTCTTCCATGCTACACACACATATGTTGCTTCCTGACACTGGATTGCACAACTCAAATATTTGAGACTGCACAGGACCTGTTGTTAATAACTAACTCCCTGGGTTATGGTAAGGTGGATTACAGCATCATGCACAAGCAGAAAGGAAAAGGGAAAAGAAAGCTTTTGGGAGTGTGTCTGGTTATGTGATTACACCAAGTGTGATCAAGCAGCTGCACCGCTTCAGAAAGAGGTTTAACAAAGCCTTTTGCAAATAGATGGATGCTGGTAAAGGGATTTGTGAAGGGCCTGGAGCACAGGAGCTATGAGGAGCATCTGAGGGATCTGGGGGTGTTCAGTCTGGAGAAGAGGAGGCTGAGGGGAGACCTCATTGCTCTCTACAGCTGCCTGAAGGGAGGTTGGAGCAAGGAGGGGGCAGCCTCTTCTCCTTGATGCCAAACAACAGGGCCAGAGGAAATGGTTACAAGTTGTGCCAGGGGAAGTTCAGGCTGGATGTTAGGAAATATTTCTTCACTGAAAGGGTTCTCAAATATTGGAATGGTCTGCCCAAGGCAGTGGTGGCGTTACCATCCCTGGGGGTGTTCAAGCTGCATGTGGACCTGGTGCTCAGCAGGGTATCATTATACTGATCTGCAGACTGTGAGTGTGATTGGTGTGCCCAGTGTCAACAGGAGTGGAGCAACCAAAAAGCCACAGCACGAAGAGGTGCCTGACTGAGTTCTGCTTTCCAGCCCTCAAGTAAAATCTCCTCAAGACATGCTCCAAGTGTCTGCCATCAATCCACAGCCCACATTGTGAGCTGGTCTGCCAGAGAGCCCATGACTCCCCTGCCTTCCAGGGGGGTTGGAACTGGATGATCCTTGTGATCACTAAACCATGGCAACAAGTGCCACATCCAATCTCCTATCCAAGCCTTATTCAAATACTCTCCCTGTGAGTTCCAGCTATTTTTCTGGGCCCTCCATCCACCTTCAAGACAACACTATCAACTGCATGAGGGAATAGTTTATGGTAGGTCTGCATTACATCCCACTGCCTAAAGTTACTTTCAGTGGTGAAATGGAATTATCATCCCAAACATCTCTCAAAAGTGATTAAAAACACTCTGGAGCGAGGCAAAGCAGCACGTTTACTCAGATGGAAACCAGGCAATGAAGTAATTTTTCTCCTGTTCACAAGGTTCCCTCTTGAGAGTGAAAGAAAATATTGTTTATCATTTCTGCTCACAGTAAGTGAGGGAAGAGAAATAAACAGAGGAAATGACTGGTGACTGAATTCACAGAAGCCTCAGAGAAATGAAGACGGGCTGAATAGGATGAAGCGGGTTTAACAGGCAGAAAAGGGAGAAAGAGGAAGAGCCTCTCTCCTCAGGCCTGCAATTTCATAAGCCTGAGTCTTTCTCAAAGGGAGGACTTCTTCCTAGAGGGGAGATGTTTGCCACAAGAGATCTTCACTGCTGTTCCCTCCTGCTCAGCAAAGCAAAATCAGCCATGCTGGGAGAGGAGTGCCTTTAATCCAAGATCACTACAGCATTTCAGTTCACTGAATCCCCAGGGGCTTACTGGACTCGGTCAACAAGTGCTCCAATGCCTGCAGAGGTCTGAGTGATGCTATGCCACCCCCAGCCCACCGCAGTCCTGAGCTTCCAAGGAGAGAAAAGATGGAAAGAGCAAACCCAAGCTCTTCTGAAAACACAACCAAATGTCCCTTCCTTTTAACATTCCCCACATTTGCATAACATTTCTCCATGTGAAATTTCATGGAAATGAAATCAGGTCTGGTTCCAATTTGCAGCTTTTTTTCAGCTGAGTGGATTTTTTTTTTTGTTTCCTAACCCTGCAGCCAAAACACTCCCCTGAATGGAAAGTTCAGCCCTCTCCTGGCTGTAAAATTTAAACAAATCTACTAAAGAAGCTTAATTATTGTAGAAGTCCTTTTGCTCTTTAATCAGGACACACTAAGAGCCCTGGTGAGGGACACTTTTAGATGGTTATGAAGTACAGAAGGACACCAAAACTCTTCTTGCAAAATGACAGCTCCTTCCCCCAGTAATTCTGCGAGCCCTGGCTCTGTGGAGGGCTTGGCATGTCTCTCAAAATCACACCACTCACTCTGCTTAGCAAGGGTGAAGGCCACAAGAAGCCAAACTGTGCAGCAGAAATCACAGTATCACTAAGGTTGGAAGAGACCTCGAGGATCATTGAGTCCAACCTGTCACCACAGACCTCATGACTAGACCATGGCACCAAGTGCCACATCCAATCCCCTCTTGAACACCTCCAGGAATGGTGACTCCACCACCTCCCTGGGCAGCACATTCCAATGGCTAACAACTCTCTCAGTGAAGAACTTTCTCTTCACCTTGAGCCAAAACTTCCCCTGGCACAGCTTGAGACTGTGTCCTCTTGTTCTGGTGCTGGTTGCCTGGGAGAAGAGACCAACCCCTTCCTGGCTACAACCTCCCTTCAGGTAGTTGTAGAGGGCAATGAGGTCACCCCTGAGCCTCCTCTTCTCCAGGCTATACAATCCTAGTTCCAAATGTATGGTGCTGCCCTGCTCACCAAGCCATGAGAAGCCACACAGGACAACAGGCAAAGATTTTCCCCCGTCCCCCTTATTTTTGGAAAGCTTTCTCAAAGTCTTTCCCAAAGCTTCTGAGAGTAGTTGAGTGTTTCTTTGATGCATGTGCTCAGCATGCATTTGACAAGAGTTTCCTGAAGGCTGCTAAGCACACATCTGATCCTTTCCCACCCAGGTTTTGCAGAGCCTTTTCCCTTGCTCTCACAGCTGCTGTCCAGCAGTTATAATTATAGAATGATAGAACTGTTAGGGTTGGAAGGGACCTCAAGGATCAGCCAGTTCCACCACCCCTGCCATGGGCAGGGACACCTCACACCACAGCAGGTTGCTCACAGTCACATCCAGCCTGGCTTTCAAAACGTCCAGGGATGAGGCTTACACCACCTCCCTGGGCAACCTGTGCCAGTCTCTCACCACCCTCATGGGGAAGAACTTCTTCCTAACATCCAAGCTGAATCTACCCATTTCTAGTTTTGCTCCATCCCCCCCAGTCCTATCACTCCCTGACACCCTCAAAAGTCCCTCCCCAGCTTTCTTGTAGCCCCCTTCAGATACTGGAAGGCCACAAGAAGGTCCCCTCAGAGCCTTCTCTTCTCCAGACTGAATTCAAAGCAAGCCCAGCTAGTCAGAGCTTTCAGGCAGTGACCAACACTTTTCACTCCCTCAGAGACAAATACCTGTCCTCAGAAGCAGAGTCATCTTGCAGTTGCTTTGATCCCACTGTCCTCCTGGTGTTTTTATCTGCCATTGCAGTAGAAGGTGGGAGAGAGCATTTATAGGACTGAGAACTGACCAACATCATAAAGCTTGCAAAAAGCCCTTGTGAACCACACCTCCACCACCAACACTCTGTTGGCTGACTGATCAACATCAAAGTGGGTAACTCCTGACCAATGACACTCTGTTGGCTGACTAATCAATATCAAAATGGATAACTCCTGATCAATAATACTCTGTCAGCTGACTAATCAGCATCAAAGTGGGTAACCCCTGATCAATAATACTCTGTTGGTTAACTAATCAGCATCAATGTGGGTAGCTCCTGAACAACAAGGACACTTTCAGCATGGCAATATCCACATGCTTTGGACCACAGAGATGTGCTCTGTTGCCCTGCTGCTGCCGCTGCAGCTCTGAGGTGATGTCTCAAGAGTAATAGAGCTGCTGCTGGTCAAGTCACATCATAGCATAACTGCTCTCAGCTAGATGCCCCTTTTTTGTGTGTGTGTAGAAAGAAATGGCATCCCCCTGTGCCAGGGGAAGTTTAGGCTAGGTTTAGGTTAGGAAGGTTAGGAGGTTTAGGTTAGGAAGAAGTTCTTCATAGAAAGAGAGATTGGCCATTGGAATGTGCTGCCCAGGGAGGTGGTGGAGTCACCATCACTGGAGGTGTTTAAGAGGAGACTGGCTGAGGCACTTGGTGCTATGACTTAGTTGATTAGATGGTGCTGGGTGATAGGTTGGACTTGATGATCTCAAAGGTCTTTTCCAACCTGGTCTGGTCTATTCTATTCTATTCCATTCCATTCCATTAAGCTATTCCAAGCCTCTCCTTAAGAAAGTGCTCAGTGTTATTGTCATCTCCTCCTACCACAGCAGCAGATGACAGGGTGAAGAAAGCTGTGGCTGCTGATGCTTGAGAAATGAAGCAACAGTTCCCTCCTTTGCAAGACTGAGCGAATCAGTGGCATTGGTAAGGAGTTCTGCATGGACAACTGACTGTGTGCTACTGCAAACATGGGACTGGAGCGGAGGGATGGGCTGGGAGTGGGCTGCTGGGACTGGCCGTGTGTTTATTCCAGAGCTGCCCCACACCCTGGGGATGGATCCTGGTGACTCCCTGGGCTCGGCAGCAGTGTGACAGGCACCGGAGATGTGGCAACAGCGTCAAAAGTGTAAGTTGGAGGAAATCCCCCAAGTGAAAACAAAGACTTTGTAAGTCATTTCCTCCAAGCTGAACAGAAAGACATCTGTGTTGATCCAGCTTTTACACACCAGGCACAACACAACAATTTGCTTGCAAGCAGCACAGACCCTGCTTGCTTTCTTCTAGGCAGACCCTTAGAAACATGAGAGGTGTACTTCAGCTGAACTTCACAAGATTTTCCTCTCGGTTTCTACAGATAAGGTTAGAGTAAGAGAAAGAGGTAAAGACGACCGTGGTATCTCTCTGCAGAGCCCGAAGTTCAACAGACTCCTGATGGATGCAGAAAGCCACGTTCAGCTATGCTGGCTGTAGGTGAGTGTCTGAGCTTTGGGGTGGTTGGTTACCCATGGTTAGGTACGACAGGAGGTATCACCCAGGGGCACCTGAGCATGAACAGGTCTGTGCTGGTCATCACATAGCAGCAGCCTGGGGGTGCAAAGCCTGCTCGGGATCGACGAGCTCAGCCCACAGACCTGGGGGTGCTCAGCAACCGCGGTTTGGGAACAGAAACACCTGAGCACATTTTAATCGACGCACGTTTTAAAGGCAGCTGGTGCCGAGCACGGAGGCACACCCAGATTTTGAAGGGCGGTTTGTTTCTTGCTCCGTGTGCTGTAACTCGTCTTTTTCTTTTGCTTCATCGCCGCGTTCCCGGCTCTGTTCGACGTGGAGCCACTTTCTCCCTCCAGCTTCTCGCCGTCCCGCACCTGCCCGGAGCTCTGAGGGCGCCCAGACCAGCGCTGCCAGCGGGGCGGAACGGGGCGGGTGCAGTAGCAGGGCCGCCTCCGCCGCTTCCTCCGCCGCTGCCCCGCGGGGAGCCGCGCTCGGCGGGGCGCCGGGAGGAGGAGGAGGCGCCACGGCCGTCTTCCCGGGCCGGAGTGGGGCAGTACGGTGCCTCCCTCTTTCCCTTTCTCCTTCCACGGTGGCAGCCGGGACATCCAGGTGAGGCAGAGCCGGGGCTGGCAACCAGCGGGGCCGTCCCGTCCGGGAGTCTGGGGGTAGTTTGTTTCATCACGCTGCCGGCGGCCAAGCCAGCGGTAGCCTGTCCCGGGCTGGCTGGCGGCGGTTGGTGGAGCGCAGCCTTTCCCATCTGCTGTGGCAGCTTCGAAGGTGTGTGGCACCGTTCCCCGAGGAAGGAGGCATTGCCTCCTCCCCGTACGAGCGCACTCGGGTCTGTAAGCGGTGGATAGGACTTAAAAGTTACTATAGCTTGTGTAATATAAGGGGCCGCAGCCCAGGCTGCCGCATCCAGTGCAAAGCTTAGCACTTGCTGGGTGTTTCTTTGTTCGTCTGACTGCTCTGAGTCTTTACTTCTATCTGTGCTGCTAAGGTTGTTCCCCCTCCTCTCCAGGCGTATTAGCATGGTGTGTGGGTCCCGTCCCTGCTCCACGGCGCGGCTGTCCTTTCTCGGTGGCGAATGAGCTTATCGTAGCCTTGTCCTGGGATAGGCTCTACCTGCAGCTCATGCTGGAGGTGGCTACACTTGCATGGTGCTTTTCCACAGGCGTTCTTTCTGTGCGCTGTGAGTTGTAACCCATAATTACCTGCACTGTAAGCCGAGTTTTGAGCGTAGACATGGCCATGAGCTCCTTGCCTTGAATGGCATGTGTGTACCTTCTGTGACAAACGTTAATCTGAACTGCTTAGCGTTGTTTTATGAGTCAAATAAACGATGCTAGAGCTTTTACAGGTGAGTGTAGCAGAAATGCCTATAAAAAGCTGTTTTGTGAGTACGTGTTTCTGAAGCCTTTATTTTCATTTTAGAGTAAATGTTGCTGATGCTTTCTGTGTTTCAGCGCTGCTACAGCGTGGCTGCAGGGTGACATGTCACTGTTTAATTTCTCAGAAGCCTATCCAGTGGCTGGAAGATGGGGTTGTTACTTATGGCTGCCATATAAGTATTTGTCTAGGGCATTCTGGGCCATCCCAAAGCAGCACCCATACAGACAGGCTCCCAGTTACCCGTGAGGGAGTGCTGGGGGTGACTCTGCACATGCTCCTCTTTCCTTTCAGCGTATCAGCCGTGCTGCCCAGAGCATGGCACCCGTGCAGAAGAGGGAAGGCCCTTTAGGTGTCCTGCTCTTGTTTCACAGATGCTCCTCTTGCAGGTGAGGAGGTAACCAGCAGGCAGGGTGCTACTCCTAGCCTTTTGATGTGCCTTGTTTGTAAGGGAGCTAGCGAAGGCAAGAGCCCATTCTCTATCAGTCTCTCAGAGTCTTTGTATTTCTCTGGGTCTAATTGAAATACTTATTGACAGATCACATCTTATGGGAATATAATTCTATTTGTCTCTGTGTTTAGCCCTCAGTGAAAGGCTGCTTTACATGTTCTGCTGAACCTCTAAGTGAATACCCTGATGTGAGTGTGGCTGCTGAAAGGACTGGAAACAGAGCAATGTGGTTGTGTTGGACACCTGCTTACTCCCTCACATTTGTTTGTTTTGAGATAACCTCACAGATAGGAAAATCAACCCCAAATTCATTCATTTTTGAGTACACCTAGTTAAAACATGCTTCCAGTTAGACCTGTCCTGATGTGACTCTAGTTTTCATCTGCCAGACCTAATTTTATTATCTTTCTAAAGTGTATAGGAGTACCACTTTCAGGTTTTCTTTTTTCCTTTAAACATATTCCTGTAGACCTCAAGAAATGTTCTAAATGTTTTAAACCCACTGATTGTGAGACAGCTGGGATTATATCCTAGGCTGGGCTGCACTGCAATCCTCAGCTGTGGGCTTGGGGTTGTGGATTTGGCAGTGCAAGGGATCCAGTAACCTGGCTGGCTGCCTACAACAGCTAAAAAGGGAGGGGAAAAATAAATAACTAAAATACAGCTGATAAAAGAACATTAGCTTCACATTGTTCTCTCCTGCCCTGAAACAACACTGCAGTCAGAAATGCTGTAATAATCTGTGATATCCTGTAATTAAAGGTAAAATAAGTGGCAAGTGTTACTTGGAAGCATCAAGGTAAGCATAGAATAGAATAGCATAGAATTAACCAGGTTGGAAGAGACCTCTGAGGTCATCAAGTCCAACCTATCACCCAACACCATCAACTAAACCATGGCACCAAGCACCCCATCCAGGCTCTTCCTAAACACCTCCAGTGATGGTGACTCCACCACCTCCCTGGGCAGCACATCCCAATGGCCAATCTCTCTTTCTATGAAGAACTTCTTCCTAACGTCCAGCCTAAACCTCCCCAGCACTGCTTGAGACTCTGTCCTCATGTTCTAGTGCTGGTTGCCAGGAGAAGAGACTAACCCCCACCAGGCTACAGCCTCCCTTCAGGTAGTTGTAGACAGCAAGAAGGTCTCCTCTAAGCCTCCTCCAGGCTAAGCAGAGGAGGCTCAGGTAAGTACAAGTAAATACATCATAATTCCCAAGTGCAGGTGCAGCCTGTTGTAGATTTGATTCCTGCTGTGCTGTCTTAGCTTGTAAACTGCATGCAGCAGGTAAGGTGCAGCATGGTCTAAGTTTCATACAAGCAGTTTTATCTCCCCTATGCAAAACACTTCTCTGTGCCTTGCACAATGGGGTTCTGTGCTTCCTGCTGTCAGTGTGAAGATCATGGGGGGGTGGTGGTGGTGGTAAAAGTGTCTTTAGCCCCTCTTAACCATTGACCTCTGAGATGTTTTTCTACTTCTGCCCATTTTATTTATTTTGTGAAGTAAACTATTGCTGCTGAACTTGGAATTGTGCTTTATCAACAGGCATGTTTGTGTATGCCAAAGGATCAGTTGTAGCAGTCCACAATCTCCCTTCTGCAGAAAGAGGATAAGAAAATACAAAAATCAAAACACAGGGGGTGAGGGGAAGTATTTGTATAGAGCAGAGCAAAGTTTGGCATGAAGGAGGCCTGAGATGGTGGGGTTTTTATAGTTCAAAGAACCTACTTGCTTCTGAAGGGGGTCTATCTCACATTTTTGGGGCTTGGACTGCAGATGTTTTGAGTATTCTGTAGATGCATCTGTTTGTAGACAGCTATTAATACCCTGGCCAAAAAGTGTCTGCAGGGCTCAGTCTGTAGTTGTGCCCTGGAAGTTAGAGTGGTGATGTTGGTGAAGTGACCTGCTAACACCCCTTGCTTCCTCCATTATGCAGGATGCAAGAGGACTCATTCCACTGCTTGCAGCCTCACAGACCTCTGTCCCAGTGTGGAGGAGTCAGCCCAATTTAGTCCTCTTGGTCGAGGCCTCATGCTAGCACTAAGCATACTGCTGACATAATCATACAATTGTTAGGCTTGGGAGGGACCTCAAGGATCAGCCAGTTCCAACCCCTCTGCCATGGGCAGGGACTCCCACACTAAAGCAGGTTGCTCAGAGCTGCATCCAGCCTGGCTGCAAACACCTCCAGGGATGAGGCTTCCACCACCTCCCTGGGCAACCTGCGCCAGTCTCTCACCACCCTCATGGGGAAGAACTTCCTGACATCCAATCTGAATCTACCCATGTCTAGTTTTGTTCCATTCCCCCCAGTCCTATCACTCCCTGGCACCCTCAAAAGTCCCTCCCCAGCTTTCTTGTAGCCCCCTTCAGATACTGAAAGGCCACAATTAGGTCTCCTGGAAGCCTTCTCTTCTCCAGGCTGAACATCCCCAACTCCCTCAGTCTGTCCTCCTAGGAGAGGAGCTCCAGCCTGCTAATCATCCTAATGGGGCCCAGCTCTCCAGAAACCAGGGAAGTTGCATCTGCATTTTAGTAAGTGCTCAATCAGGTCTCAAGAAATGTATTTTTGTTAATGCAAGGTGTTTACTTAGAGGCACTTAGTGCCATGGTTTAGTTGATTAGATGGTGTTGGGTGATAGGCTGGACTCGATCTCAAAGGTCTTTTCCAACCTGGTTGATTCTGTATTCTGTACTTCTAAAGGCAAATCCCCACTATGCTGTGCTGGCACTTGGGCAGAGGAGCACTCTGCTGCTGCTCTTCTGGTCTAGTCTCTTGAGTGTGTTTTCTAACAGGAATAGGATTAGGAGAGCAAGCAGTGTGTAGGAGAGGGGAAACTGGTGTCAGGGTGGACACACGTGCCCTTTGGTGTGGCAGAAGAGGAAGTGGGGCGCAGCGGCTTGTGGTTGACTCCTTCCCCATGGCTGTCACAGCTCCAGCAGCTCTCTGTCATCCTCTCCCCTGGCTCAGCAGCACAGGCTGTGATTCAGAGTCAGGGAAAACACCACGTGAGATACAAATCTTGAAAAACAGTCAGACTTCTTTTTCATGTGTAGGAAGATGAGCCTCATCGCAGGAGAGGCTTTGTTGAGGGGAGGAGAGGGATTTGCCCTTGGAATGTGCTGCCCAGGGAGGTGGTGGAGTCACCATCACTGGAGGTGTTTAAGAGCTGCCTGGATGAGGCACTTGATGCCATGCTTTAGTTGATTAGATGGTGTTGGGTGATAGGTTGGACTTGATGATCTCAAAGGTCTTTTCCAACCTGGTTGATTCTATCCTATTCTAGTTTGCTAGGCACATGGAGGTGGGTGAAGTAAGGAGAGGCCTGCTGTGTTCAGATGGAATCATGGAATCTCTGGAAGAGTGGCAGAGGACACATCTTGGTTGACTGACTCTGTCCTGCATTCCAGGTTGTGCAGTAAAGTTCCTACTTACCTTGGTGTGGTGCAGCCTTGGTACTGTGGGCAGCAGAGATGATTGTAAGGAACCTGCAACAGAGACATGAGTTGCCCTGGGAGATCCTTAGCCTAGCTGGCATGTGAGACATGTTCACTGCCTACAGAGGGCTGTTGTGGGACATTTGGGGATGGGAAGGAGAAACCTTTGGCCATGTTCACTGTCTGAGGCAAAGCAGCAGGCTACCAACTAGGCTACTGCAGTTCAGCTCTTGAGGTGAAAATCCTATGTGACATCAAACAAATGTAGGAGAAAAGGGGGAAACCAAAAAGATTACAGAGTGCTGAGGTATGTAGGACCTCTTTCTTGGCACTCCTGCTTTTCCTCATTCATGTTTCTCTTATCAGCAGATGCATGAATGGGTACCACTTTGCCTCCTGTAGGGTATAACTTCATGTATGCTCAAGTAGGTCACAGCTGGGTTTCCTGTCAGGAGGGGTTTTGTTCAGCCCTGTGCCTTCAGTGAGCTGAGAGCTGATTAAATCAGAACAGCACTTTCAGTCTAGGCCTTGTTTGCCCTTGAATGTGGGGTAGAAAAACCTGGCTTTGGGTGGGACAGGAAGCAGGGTTTGGGGTTTTTTTTTCTTCTGAATCAGGGGCTGGGCACAGACTCTGCCCTGCTGGACAGTGCCCTGTCCTCTGTCCTGTTAAACTGAGACCAAGTCCTTGCTATTTATGCTTATTATACAAAAATAAGTTCAGTGGGTTTTTTAGCTCCACAGGATAGCCTCATAATGTGCCATGGGACCCAGATAAGTGCCCTGCAGGTTCAGCTGAATGTCTAGCATGTGTTACAACTCAGCCCTGTGCACAAGTCTTGTCAGGTTCCCTGTGCTAGCCTACAGTGCAGGGGAGAAAACCACCATACACCAAGTTCTTCATGCGTTCAGGGCTCCTGCTTGTCCTGTGAATTACAGGCTGCTCTGTGCCACAGGCTCAAGCTCTACATCCTGGGAGAAAGAGCAATTTGGAAGGGTGTGTGTGTGTTTCCCTGACCTTTCCCATCCCTCATTAGAAGCATCTCTTCCCAACTGAAGCTGCAAAGCACAGCCATTCCCAGAGCCACTGTGGGCAGAGGAGAGAAGGGTCCTGTCCTTCCTTGGGTTGCATGACCCAGTTTGAGGGATGTGTTAGCCAAGAAGGCCAATGGCATCCTGGCCTGTATCAGAATTAGCATGGCCAGCAGGAGCAGGGAGGTCATTCTGCCCTGTGCTCAGCACTGGTCAGGCCACACCTTGAGTCCTGTGTCCAGTTCTGGGCTCCCCAGTTTAGGAAAGATGTTGAGTTGCTGGAAGGTGTCCAGAGAAGGGCAACAAAGCTGGGGAGGGGTCTGGAGCACAGCCCTGTGAGGAGAGGCTGAGGGAGCTGGGGTTGCTTAGCCTGGAGAAGAGGAGGCTCAGGGGAGGCCTTCTTGCTCTCTCCAACTCCCTGAAGGGAGGTTGTAGCCAGGTGGGGGTTGGTCTCTTCTCCCAGGCAAGCAGCACCAGAACAAGAGGACACAGTCTCAAGCTGTGCCAGGGGAGGTTTAGGCTGGATGTTAGGAAGAAGTTCTTCCCAGCAAGAGAGATTGGCCATTGGGATGTGCTGCCCAGGGAGGTGGTGGAGTCACCATCACTGGAGGTGTTTAGGAAGAGCTTGGTGAGGCACTTGGAGCCATGGTTTACTTGATTAGATGGTGTTGGGTGATAGGTTGGACTTGATGATCTCAGGGGTCTTTTCCAGCATGGTTAATTCTATTCTACAAACTGAGCTGAGTGGACTAGCTTTTCCTGTCCCATGGGACATCCTCTAAACTGGTCACATTAAATATACTTTGGGATCTTCTGGAAGTAAAATGGCTCCCTAAACTGTATCCAGCAAAGATATTTAAACACACACTGTTTAATATGGATCACAAGTGCCAGGGCAACTTCACTTTGTCTTACTTATGCACAGTGCCTTACAGGATGTGTTCAGCTATGCAGCCACCTGCGGTTTTCTTTTCCCATTGGGCTACTGTCTCGTTCAGACCATGGCTGGTTGACTTTTAGACTGTGCATTAGGAAGAAGTTTTCCCTGCATGATTGGTCAGGCACTGGAACAGGCTGCCCAGGGAGGTGGCTAAGTCACCAGCCCTGGATGCATTTAAAGGTGGTTTGGATGTGGTACTTGGGGATGTGGTTTAGGGGTGAACCTTGCAGAGTAGGGTTAATGGTTGGACTTGGTGATCCTGAAGGTCTTTTCCAACCTGCATGTTTCTGTGTGATTCTGTGACTTGTTTCACTCTGCTTTGTCATGGTAGGTCATGACGACTAACTTGACCTCAGCGCAGAAGGTTGGCTCTAGACTCATTCATCCTCAGTGCTGCTTAGGTGGAGTGGTTTGTGGTGTTGGGAGGAGGCATATTTACAGCTCTGCTGTGTCAGGTGAACTTGAGGGTCAATTTTATGGGATGGGAGTTTGGGAGAACACCAAGATGAAAGGCTGTGATGCAAGAGCTGTGTGAAATTGGCTGGAGGATTGTGGTTCTGCATTAGGGGCTGCAGGCAGCTCCTCTGCCATCCCAGCAGCTCTCTCTTCCCATCAAGCATGAAGGGGGTTACAGCTGTCTGAAAAAGATAAAAGAAATCATGGGCAAGCAGCAAAATTTCCTCACTTTTAATCCCTTTTTGGGACCTCTTGACCTGAGACTTATTCTGAAAGTCAGTGCAAAGCAGGCACTGAGCCCTAGCCATAAAGAAAAGCCTTATCTTACTTCTGCAGTGTCTTAACTTTACTCATTAGTTTTGCCCATAATGGAACTGGGCTGTGGCAGCCCAATGTCTGGTGAAGCCCTTTCTGTAAGATCCTTATACCTCACCATGCACAGAGGAGTAAGGTCCTGTGAAGCATTAGTGATCATGTTGCCCCATGTCTCAGAGTTGAAGCTGAATGCTGCTCCTTAAGATGATAAATGTCTTGTGACACCTGAGAAGTGCTCCCATTCCCTGTTTAGCTCACATCAGTTGGAACACCCATCCTGACATCAAAAGCTGACTTCAAGGAGAGCAGAAATGAGAAGCCACTTTGCTAGAGGTGCCTTGCAGGAGTGAAAGGAAGACCACAGCACTGCCTCAGCTGTGGTTATTTTCAGTCTGAGTTCATTTTTTTCCTCCCCCCCCCCCCCTCAGTTAATATTTACATTTTGACATGACTGAAGCTAAAGCCCTTTGGCATTCCTTGTTGCTTAAGCTGCACTGTGTGTGAAGAGAACACTCTTCAAGGTCACAGCCTGAGTTTTCAGCCTGTGTGGACACTTCATTAGCAAGCAGCTGAAAATGCAAGTAAAATTTGGACAATTTAATGAAACTCAAAAAGTAGTTTTAGGGTAGAGGTCTACCTGAGATTTACTTCAGTGACTTGAGGAAAGTAGGTGTCACTCCTCCAAGTATGGCTCCAGAAAGTACTCAGCAGCCTGGATTCCACTTGGAGTGGTCCTTGCTTTTTGATTGTATTATTGTACATCACAACCTACATGTGGTTCAAGCACAGGGCAGCACAGGAACTGGAAGGCTTGGACAGCTGTCAAAATAAAATGGAAGCTACTCTAAGGACAGTGCTTTGAGCAGCTAAGCATGCAGAGAGCTTGAGGAACACAAAATGTGGTCTGGTAGAGTTAACTCTACAATTTTAAGTGCAGTCACGTGGTAATTGTCACACCAAGAGCTGTGCTGTCCCCTCTCAGTGGAGGGAGAGTGTGATGTGATATGGGGAGGGGGTTTTGAGTTTCCTTTCTGTGAAAATATTCCTTGTAACTTATCCAGCCCAACAGGGTGTAATGTGGTGGGTTGACATTAACTGCCCCCCAACATTAACTTTCAGACCAGCTCAGTTGGAAGCAAATGGAAGCTGTGTTTACAGGGCCAAACTACAATCTACAATGGGATGCCATGAATGTGTACAGAATATGATGATGTATGATTCTGTGATAATATGATGTATGATTCTGTGGTAATATGATGTATGATTCTATGAACATATACAGGATTTACAATACTTTACAGATACTTACTATTAACAAACACCAGGAGAACCCCCCCCCTGCTCAAGAAGAGCAGGGAAGCTGTCTCTCTGCCCATCCCCTGTCCAAAAGGGAGAAAGGAGCAGAGTGGGAAAAAAAGTAGCTGTTAGACTTAACCAAGACAATGCAGCCAAGGTCAAGCACAAGCAGATTAGTTAGGGTTAGCTGTTTAGGTGGGTTGGATTGGTTGATGGGTTGGATGTAATGATCTTGAAAGTCTCTTCCAACCTGGTTTGGTTTATTCTGTTTATTCTATTCTGTAATCCCTTCAGAGCAATGAAGTGAGCAGAGAAGAGATGAGAAGAGGGAAGGTTGTTTTGGTATAATCATTCCTATAGTAGATACAGAATTACAGAATCAACCAGGTTGGAAAAGACCTGAGAGCTCCTCAAGTCCAACCTATCATCTAGCACCTCCTGACAACTAAACCATGGCTCCAAGTGCCACATCCAATCCTCTTTTGAACACCTTCAGGGATGGTGACTCCACCACCTCCCTGGGCAGCACATTCTAGTGGCCACTCTCTAGGAGGAACTTTCTCCTCACCTCCAGCCTCAACTTCCCCTGGCACAGCTTGAGACTGTGTCCTCTTGTTCTGGTGCTTGTTGCCTGGGAGAAGAGACCAACCCCCACATGGCTACAACCTCCTTTCAGGTAGCTGTACAGAGCAAGAAGGTCTCCCCTGAGCCTCCTTTTCTCCAGACTAAACAACCAATATCTCTCCAATGGAATAATTTAGAATTATCTCTATTTTCCTTTTCACACCCAATAGTGATTAATTAGGCTACACCTCGAGTCCTGTGTCCAGTTCTGGGCCCCTCAGTTTAGGAAGGAGGTTGAGTTGCTGGAACAAGTCCAGAGAAGGGCAACAAAGTTGGTGAGGGGCTTGGAACACAGCCCTGTGAGGAGAGGCTGAGGGAGCTGGGGCTGCTTAGCCTGAAGAGGAGGTGACTCAGGGGTGACCTTATTGCTCTCTACAACTACCTGAACAGGGGGTTGTAGCCAGGCAGAGGTTGGTCTCTTCTCCCAGGCAACCAGCACCAGAACAAGAGGACACAGTCTCAGGCTGTGCCAGGGGAGGTTGAGGCTGGAGGTCAGGAGGAAGTTTTACACAGAGAGTGATTGCCCATTGGAATGGGCTGCCTGGGGAGGTGGTGGAGTCACCATCCCTGGAGGTGTTCAGGAGGAGACTTGACAGGGTGCTTGGTGCCATGGGTTAGTTGATTAGGTGGTGTTGGATGGTAGGTTGGACGCGATGATCTTGAAGGTCTCTTCCAACCTGGTTTATTCTATTCTAATTTACATTCTTCTACTTTTCTGCTTGACATCTGTAACAATTTTAAAGGCATAACCTAAAACTACCACACAGGGTAAGAGTCAGTCAGTTGGGGTTGAGTCTCTTCTGCGTGTCTTGTGGTGGAGGGGATGTATCCTGGTGAAAATGATACAAGGGGAAGCTTGACAAACAGGAACTTGCAGTATTTCCTGTCCCTCACTTTGCTGCCATGGGTTTTTCCTCATGCACAGAAGGCAGCTGTGACCTGTAAATTGAGGTCTATCAGTCCTGTCTGGGTGAGAGAGGTTTGGGGACAGTCAGTCACTCACTAGGCACAGAAAAGCAGCAGTTATCATGTGGCTTTATAGCACTACCTCAAGATAAAGACTTTTCAGAGGAAATACAGAGTCAATGTGGATGCCAACATGTGAGTTGTGGGCAGTGGTCCCTCTGAGTCAGCTTCACAGCTTTGTCTTCAGCTGCAATTCCCCTCTTGTTGTTGAAGTATTTCTTCATGTGCACCTTCCACCTAGTCTAGTGAGTGCTTCTCTCTGTCTCTATTCAAGACTACTTGTTTTAAGTGTCTATTTTTCTGATGTCCTTGTTCATGAGTATGTTTCAACATAATGTGGTTGCTGGTTCATTTTGGGTTCTCAGGATCACAGGATGTTAGGGGCTGGAAGTCACCTCTGGAGATCATTGAGTCCAAGCCCCCTGCCAGAGCAGGATGATAGAATCCAGCACAGGTCGCACAGGAACACATCCAGACAGGGCTGGAAAGTCTCCAGAGAAGGGGACTCCACAATCTCTGTGGGCAGCCTGTTCCAGTGCTCTGTGACCCTGCCAGTGAAGAAGTTCCTCCTTATGTTGAGGTGGAGCCTCCTGTGCTGGAGTCTCTCTTCATTGACCCTTGTCCTAATCCAGGGTGCAACTGAGCAGAGCCTGTCCCCTTCCTCTTGACCCCCAGCCCTCAGATATTGATAGACATTGATTAGATCCTCTCTGTCTTCTCTTCTTCAGACTAAAAATTGAATTAAACAGTCCCAGCAAAGGGGAAAAAAGCACATTAGGTGAATTTTTACTATACATTGCTAGCCTCTCCCCCCTTAGCATGTGATTGCCTGGGCAGTGTCTTTTGCATGCCTGATTTTGTTAAAATAATACTAGTGTGCATATGTTGGAATTGCTGCTGGTGGAGGGTACAGGGCATGCAGGAGCTGTGCTTCATTTCTTGTTCACAAACCTGTCTGGCTGTTGCCTCAGATAACCTGACTAGTCAGTGTAACTTCAGTGTTGTTCTTCAATATCCATATGGATTAGGAAGCCAGAAGCAGCCAGTTCATCTTTTTGTACCAGATGGAGCATTTGGAATCAAGAACCAACCTACTCTGAAACAAAATGAGGTCCTGTCTTGGTTTGAGGGCTGCAGCGAGGGTCAAGTTGAAGGAGCTGTGTGGGTGCTTAATCGAGGTGAGATGATCAGGGTTGGATGGGGCCTCGAGCAGCCAGATTTAGACTGGAGATTAGGGAGAAATTCTTTACAGTGGGAATGGTGAGACACTGGAGCAGGTTGCCCAAGGAGGTCATGGATGCTTCTCCCTGGGGGTGTTCAAGCCCAGGTTGGATGAGGCCTTGAGCAGTCTGAGCTAGTGGAAGGTGTCCCTGCCCATGGCAGGGGGATTGGAACCAGATGGTCTTTAAGGTCCCTTCCAGCCCGACCCATTCCATGAATCTGACTACTATGCATGCTGCTAAGATGTTTTCACAGGCCAGGTTGGATGAGGCCTTGAGCAGTCTGAGCTAGTGGAAGGTGTCCCTGCCCATGGCAGGGGGATTGGAACCAGATGGTCTTTAAAGTCCCTTCCAGCCCGACCCATTCCATGAATCTATGACTACTATGCATGCTGCTAAGATGTTTTTCACAGGCCATCCACAAAGTAACTAGAAGGCTGACTAAAAAGGATATTGTCTTGCTAAGTTTGCTCTCATTTGGAGAGAGAATAGTTGGCTTTGTGCCTGCAGTGGGGTTGTTAACAGCTACTCCTATGGAGCACAGACATTTGGCTTGGCATCTACTCTGCATGAATGACTTAAAAGTGTGGTTGCCTGAAGTAAGATACAAAGAAGGTCAGGATTTTAGCAGGATGGAAAGCAGACTGTGGTCTTCAGAAACCCAGGAAAAAGTTACAGCAGCTCCTTGGAGCTGGTTATTTCATCTGGTTCTGTTAAGATGATGTTGGTTGGAATGAAGAACATTACAGCAGCCACCACTTCTCTCTAACATCCTGCTTATCTGCAAGCCTCAGCCCTGAAAGTGCTTCCCCCCACAAATTCCCTGAAAGCCTTTTTTGCAAGTTTTCTCTGGCCTCAGGACTTCCTGGGAGCTCTTCCCAGCCACACAATCATGCAGTCCTTAGCTGTGTTACAGGTGGGTATAGACTGGTTTTCCCACAAGCCAGCCCTGTGCACCAGATGCTTGAGGAATGTAGCTGTCCTTCTGTAGCTACAAAAGCACTCAGCTGCCTTCTGTGTTGCACATGCTGCAAGTTGTTGTCCATTGTGGGAAATAGTGTAGTTTCTATACAGTGACAAAGAGGCAAAAGACAGTATTTTGGAGAGAAATGCAGACGTGGTAAAAGGATGTGGAGTCCCCCCCAGGGATCAGTGCTGGGCCAAGTCCTGTTCAATATCTTCATCAATGACATTGATGAGGAGACAGAGAGCCTGCTCAGCAAGTTTGCTGATGATACCAAGCTGGGAGGCTTGGCTGAGACACCTGAAGACTGTGCAGTCATTCAGAGACTTGGACAGACTGAGATCTGGGTGCAGGCAAACCTCAAGAAGGATAAGTGCAGGGTCCTGCACCTGGGGAGGAATAACAGGAGGCGCTGGAACAGGTTAGGAGCTGCCCTGCTGGAAAGTAGCTCCTTGGAGTCCTGGTGGACAGCAAGTTCTGCATGGGGCAGCAATGTGCCCTTGTGGCCAAGAGAGCCAATGGGATCCTGGGGTGCACCAAGAAAAGTGTCAGCAGGTCTAGGGAGGTTCTGCTCCCCCTCTGCTCTGCCCTGCTGAGACCACACCTGCAATTTTGTGTCCCATTCTGGGCTCCCCAGTTCAAGAGAGACAGAGACCTGCTGGAGAGAGTCCAACAGAGAGCCAGGAGGATGCTTAGGGGACTTGAGCATCTCCCCTGTGAAGAGAGACTGAGAGCCCTGGGGCTGTTTAGTCTGGAGAAGAGAAGACTGAGAGGGGATCTGATCAATGTCTATCAATAGCTGAGGGGTGGGGGGGGCAAGTGGAGGGGGCCAAGCTCTTTGCAGTGGTGCACAGTATAATAGGGCAAGGACCAATGGATACAAACTTGAGCATGGAAGGTTTGAGCTCAACATGAGCAGAAACTTCTTGACAGTGAGGGTGACAGAGCCCTGGAGCAGGCTGCCCAGAGAGATTGTGGAGCCTCCTTCTCTGGAGCCTTTCCAACCCTACCTGGATGCATTCCTGTGCAGACTACCTTAAGTGATCCTGCTTTGGCAGGGGGGTTGGACTGGATGGTCTCTGGAGGTCCCTTCCAGCCAGTAATGTACTCTGATAGTGTGATCAGTGCTCCATGACCCTCTGCACAAGGCAAATCAGGTCATTTAAGGGTAGCTTGAGACTGGTTGAGGTGAAGTCATAGTTGATGGCTGTTTCTACTCAATGTGGCATGTACCTACAGACCACTTCTACATACCTCTAGAGACGTGGGGGGAGGGGAAAATTAATTCATAAAGGCTTTATCAGACTTAAAACCAATCCAACTCCTGGTATGCTTTGAAAGTTGTATGTCGGCCAAGGGATGAGTGACTCAGGGTCTTCCTCCTTGGGCTCATCTCTGTGTTTCCCATCAAGTTCAGGTGAAGGAAGCTAGTAACAAGATGGTTAGGATCACAAGCAGGTGCAGCAGAATCTGCAGCCAGAAGGAGTCATTCCAGAGTAGTGTGTAGTAGTGCAAGTGCAGAGTGGAGCTTTTCTGCCATCAGAAGCCAAGCCAGGATTCCTGTGGCTTCAGCTGTGCCATATGGATGTACAAGTGGCACCTTGTCATGGCAGAGAACAGACACCTCCTAAGGAGCCTTTCAGGCTTGCTTAATGCTGGTTAAGTACATTCATGCCAGAAAAACTTTCCTTTAGCCACTGATTGAGTTTTCTTGGTGGTGTAGGATGATAGGTTGGACACAATGATCTTGAAGGTCTCTTCCAACCTGGTCTGGTCTGGTCTATTCTATGTATTTTAAATGTAATTCCAAGTAATGATCATAGAATCATAGAATTGTCAGGGTTGGAAGGGACCTCAAGGATCATCTAGTCCAACCCCCCTGCCATGGGCAGGGACACCTCACACTCCAGCAGGTTGCTCACAGCCACATCCAGCCTAGCCTTAAAAACTCCAGGGCTGAGGCTTCCACCACTTCCCTGGGCAACCTGTGCCAGGCTCTCACCACCCTCATGGGGAAGAACTTCTTCCTAACATCCAATCTGAATCTACCCATTTCTAGTTTTGTTCCATTCCCCCCAGTCCTATCACTCCCTGACACCCTAAAAAATCCTTCCCCAGCTTTCTTGTAGCCCCCTTCAGAGATACTGGAAGACCACAGGTTCTCCTCAGAGCCTTCTCTTCTCCAGGCTGAACAGCCCCAACTCCCTCAGTCTGTCCTCATAGGAGAGGTGCTCTAGACTAGACTGCTGACTGTTTAGAGGTTGGTTCTAGCTCCAGAGTGAATGTGCTTGAGCCCATAGGAGGTGAGATGGTGCTGGATATAATTTCTACTCTTCTCCACTGCAACAGATGTCAACACAATGGTACAGAGCAGGACTGTGGTTGTGTTTCAAGTTAATGCAAAGTTAGGTTCATTGTGTTGGTGTCAGTTACTTGGTATGTGTGCTGCAGAGCAAGAAGAGTTAACTTCAATAGTTGGAGAGCAAGTAGCTGTTTAGGGGGAAAAAGTTCATCTGGGAGTGTTTGGAAAGAGAAGTAACTGAGGAAGTATTAGTCACTCCCTGTGCATACAGCAAGTCAAAATTTGTATGTATTACAGGACTTGGAGCATGTCAAAAGAGTGTCCTGACTACTGAAGTTAATTGAACTTATTGTGGTGTCATGCATCATGTGCTTATCTGAAATTGGACAACATCTGGAACAACCAACTCAAATTTTGGAGAAAAAGAAGGAAATTGGTTACTGCAATGAAAGAGGTTAGCCTCAGGCACTGTTTGTTTGGTTTTCTTCTTATTATTATTGTCTTTTTTTTCCTCCCCCCTTTCTTCCCCAGAGATATGATTTGCTTTTCTTAGATTTGCAGTGTTGTGCACAGCACCAACTGACCTCCTACTTACTGGGGAGCTTTAGGATTCCTAAACAGAGTGAAGTTCAACCTCTGATTGAACAGAAGATTTATTTTTCCAGGCCTCTAAATCTCCATCTTCCTGGAGAAGTAGGAAAAGCTTTGGCACAAGCGTCGCCCATTTCCTTTGCCAGCCTCATCTTTGCCTGTTTCTTCAGTCACTGGGTGTTGCTGTTTCTTTTCCCTCCTTATCAGCAGGGGATTTTTAGGGGAGAGGCTGAGGCAGTAGCTCTGCTTCACCAAAATGAGCACCTGGCAGTGCAGGTCAACGGACTGGTGAAGTGGCCTTGGTCTGTGTAGAAATGAAGTAAACACTTTGCTCTCTCTGCGCTCCTGCTCCTCCAAACCAACACTATGCCAGCTTGGAGGTAGTTCTTCCATCTTCCTTTGGAAATACTTGCTACAACAAAGAGGATCATTGCTTTCTGAAGATACATACACATGTAGGAAGGACCAGCACACCCCATCCCTCCTCCCAGTTTGGACCCTGAACTTCTCTTTCTATTCATGCCTTAGCTTTTGCCTTTTCTTTGTCAGCTGAGGGCAAGTTGTATTTATGCCAGTAAAGCAAACTAATGCTCTTCAGCAGACCTTTATGCTGTGCAAGTGAAGGAGCAAATTGCTTTGTCACAGGGGTTGGAAATAGAATAGAATATAATAAGCCAGGTTGGAAGAGACCCTCAGGATCATTGTGTCCAACCTGTCATCCAACACCACCTAATCAACTAAACCATGCAACCAAGCACCCTGTCAAGTCTCCTCCTGAACACCTCCAGTGATGGTGACTCCACCACCTCCTCAGACAGCTCATTCCAATGGGCAATCACTCTCTCTGTGTAAAACTTCCTCCTGACCTCCAGCCTAAACCTAAATCATCCAGTCCAACCCCTCTGCTAGAGCAGAACCATAGAATCCAGCACAGATCACACAAGAATGCATCCAGATGGGTCTTCAATGTCTCCAGAGAAGGAGACTCCCCAGCCTCTCTGGGCAGCCTATTCCAGTGCTCTGTGATCTTCCCAGTGAAGAAGTTCCTCCTCATGTTAAGGTGGAACCTCCTGTGCTGTAATTTCTATCCATTGCCCCTTGTCCTGTCAGAGGGTGCAGCTGAGCAGAGCCTGTCCCCTCCCTCTAGACCCCTCAGATATCTATATAAACATTTCTTAAATCTTCTTTCAGTCTTCTCCAGACTAAGCAGCCCCAGGTCTCTCTTTCCTCATCAGGCAGTGCGGCAGTGCTGCAGTCTCTCATCCTCAGAGCCTTCCGTTGGACTCTCTTGAATCAATCCCTTGAACTGGGGAGTCCGAAACTGGATGCTCTGCTTCATCTGGCCAGCTGCTGTCAGACTCCTCATGGTATCCTGAAGGCTTGGTGGTGGCACCACAGTGGATGAGAGCTGCTGGATGTCAGCAGAGAATCAAGTTGACCATTTTCACTGTACTTTATATGTGGGATTTAGAAACAAACATACACCTAAGCAATAAAGTTTGGACCTGGGAGAAGCTACTGACTCCCTTCCAAGGATTAATATCCAATATCAGTGCATAAAAATAGTAGTCAGGCTTGGATTTTGTCCTTGTTTGAGCATCAGGGATTAGGCACTGTGGAAATGGCAACAAGTGCCATACCAGGCAGTGTGTATAGTTACCCACAGCATCCTCAGTCAGCTGTTTGAATCATCACTGATAGCACTCTTAGGTCAAAATTCAGGCATCTGCTCTCAAAAGGAGGGTAGTTTGCTCTACCTGTCCACTGAGGCTACCAAATAAGTAAAGCTGTTCCCTGCTACCTGTGTAAATGCAGTAAACCCTCCTAAGAGGATACCTGAGTTTGTGTCAGACTTGGCTTTCAGTTGAGCAAAGAGTGGTTTGCAGCATGGCCTGGTTACTTCCACCTCCAGCCAAAGGGTTGTTGCTGTGTTACCCTGCAGCCTGTTTACTTTTTAACTTCAAGTTAGTGCAGGCAAATATGAATTTGGTTTTCACAGGATCTGATTGCATATAAAATTAGCCACTTGTTCTTTGGCTGACCTTCAGACAGGCTAGAGCTTTGGGTGTCATTTTGAAATCTGTTTGAAAGTTTCACACCCCCCCAGACTCCCCCAAATAAAACCCAAACCAAACACCTGCATTTCTCTCAGTTTAGAGGAAAAACTAGCTTGCCATGTGATAAAATGAGATAAGAACCAACCCAAGCATAGTTTACTTTTCCTTTTCCTGGTAAATGATCCATATTAAGTGTCATTACAGTGCTTTCCACCTCAATTCCAATTGAAAAATGATGCTGAAGTAGATTTTACTGTAGTTTGGTTCCTGTGAAATTTACCATTTCCACAGGGATTTACAGAATACAGAGTTAACCAGGTTGGAAAAGACTTCTGGGATCAAGTCCAACCTATCACCCAGTCAACTAAACCATGGCACGAAATGCCTCATCCAGGCTCTTCTTAAACACCCCCAGTGATGGTGACTCCACCACCTCCCTGGGCAGCACATCCCAATGGCCAATCTCTTTCTGGGAAGAATTTTTTCCTAACATCCAGCCTAAACATCCCCTGCCACTGCTTGAGACTGTGTCCTCTTGTTCTGGTGCTGATTGCCTGGGAGAAGAGACCAATCCCCACCTGGCTACAACCTCCCTTCAGGTAGTTGTAGACAGCAATGAGGTCTCCCCTGAGCCTCCTCTTCTCCAGGAACATCCAGCTCCCTCAGCCTCTCCTCACAGGGCTGTGCTCCAAACCCCTTGTTGCCCTTCTCTGGACACCTTCCAGCACCTCAACATCTTTCTTGAATTGAGGAGCCCAAAACTGGACGCAGTACTCAAGGTATGGCCTAACCAGTACTGAGTACAGGGCAGAATGACCTCCCTGCTCCTGCTGGCTACACTTCCATAGCAGTTTGTTGCAGTTGTCCTTTATTCACTTGGCTTTAGGGAATTTTTTTCTTGTGTGTGTGTGTATTTGAACCTGCATCATGAGATGTGAGGCAAAAAGATGATCTTTTTTTCCTAGCAGATGAAGCACATGAGCAGATTTAGCAATCCTTCCTTACCCTGGGTAGTAATTATTCAAATCAGCTTGCTCATGTAAGTGACTATTCACACGGAACTGGGGTTGTAGTTTCATGGTAAAGCAACAGCAACTTCAGCAGAAACAAATCAGGGTAAGGAATTACTTTCTTCTTCCTTTTCTCCTTCCTTTCTTTGCATCTGGCAGCCTGTTCAATTACCTTGCTGCAGCCATTTGCAGGGACACTTTATGAAGCTGATCATCTTGAAGGTCTCTTCCAACCTGGTTTATTCTATTCTATCAAATTAATCTGAATTAATAGTAATAAAACCTTCTAGGAGAGTTCCATATTTGAGTCAGAATTACAAGGCACCATCTGTGTATTTAAAATGGATATGTTGTTTTAATTCTTCTTTTCTTTTCATAGAATCAATAAGGTTGGAAAAGACCTCAGAGATCATCAAGTCCAACCTGTCACCCAAGACCTCATAAGGCTCTGGCCAGGCTGATCTTGTGTGGGGTGTCCCTGCCCATGGCAGGGGGGTTGGAACTAGATGATCCTTGTGGTCTCTTCCTACCCTGACTGATACTATGATACTATAACAACTAAACCAGGGCACCAAGTGCCACATCCAATCCCCTCTTGAACACCTCCCTGGATGGTGACTCCTCCACCTCCCTGGGCAGCACATTCCAGTGGCTAACAGCTCTCTCTGTGAAGAACTTTCTCCTCACCTCCAGTATAAACTTTCCCTGGCACAGCTTGAGACTGTGTCCTCTTTTTCTGGTGCTGGTTGCCTGGGAGAAGAGACCAACCCCCACCTGGCTACAACCTCCCTTCAGGTAGTTGTGGAGAGCAATAAGGTCTCCCCTGAGCCTCCTCTTCCTTTCCTTTTAAGTGTGGTGGGTTAAATTTTACCTCCCACCTCCAATACTAACTTTGCCAGACCAGCTCAGCTGGAAGCAAGTGAAAACTACCACATTAAGTTATTAGAACTTTCACTGAGCTTTCATCCATTTATTCAATTGTTTGAGTGTTACCAACCAGCTTACAGTGACTAATTGTTACAATAAACAAACACAGTCCAGGACCTGGGAGTGGGAGGCAGAGCTGTTGGAGAGAGTCCAGAGGAGGGCCACAGAGATGATCCAAGGGTTGCAGCACCTCTGCTGCAAGGACAGGCTGAGGGAGCTGGCTGTGTTCAGCTTGGAGAAGAGAAGACTTTGGGGAGACCTTAGAGCTGCATTCCAGTACCTGAAGGGATCCTGCAGGAAGGCTGCAGGGAGACTTTTCATCAGGGTGTCTGGAGACAGGACTAGGGACAATGATTTGAAGCTGAGGGAGAGCAGATTTGGACTGGATCTTAGGAAGAAGTTCTTCAGTACAAGGGTGGTGAGACTCTGGAATAGGCTGCCCAGGCAGGCTGTGGCTGCCTCCTCCCTGGGGGTGTTCAAAGCCAGGCTGGATGAGGCCTTGAGCAGCTGAGTCTAGTTGAGAAGTGTCCCTGCCCATGGTGGGGAGGGTGGAATAGATGATCTCTGAGGTCCCTTCTATGACGATATTTTGATATACACCTTGAAAAGAAAAAGGTATTTAAAGCAGTGACCAACTACTTCTGGAAGAGTTCCATATTTGAGTCAGAATTACAAGGCACCTCCTGTGTATTTAAAATGGCTATTTTGTTTTAGTCTGGTTTGGTTTGGGTTTTTTTTAAGGTTATTAGAACTTCCACTGAACTTTCATCCATTTATTCAATTGTTTGAGTGTCACCAACCAGCTTACAGTGACTAATTGTTTCAATAAACAACTGCAGCCCAGGAGCTGGGAGTGGGATCTGGGAGATACGTGGGTAGTGTTGCAGCAGCTGTGGTTACCTCATCACCTTAGTGCCTCAGTTTTCCCCAGTGAAAACTGGGAAAGAGGAAGAAGTGCTGTCTGCAACTGCAAGCTCACTCTGGACCTCTTAATTGATCCTGGCTTGGCAGATTGATCTTAACAGCTGTTTAATTTGCTTTGGGGAAAGCAGCTGGTGACTTCGTGGACACACAGGTGGAGATTTGTGTAGTGTGAAGATGGATCAGTGAAACTTGGTCTACAGCTCTCTGTGACTACCTGAAGGGAAGTTGTAGCCAGGTGGGGGTTGGTCTCTTCTCCCAGGCAAGCAGCACCAGAACAAGAGGACACAGTCTCAAGCTGTGCCAGGGGAGGTTTAGGCTGGATGTTAGGAGTAAATTCTTCCTAACAAGAGAGATTGGCCATTGGGATGTGCTGCCCAGGGAGGTGGTAGAGTCACCATCCCTGGAAGGGATGCTGGCAGGGGGGGTTGGGCTTGATGATCTTCACAGGTCCCTTCCAAACCCTGTGATCCTGTGATGAGAGGGGAATGGCTTTAAACTTGAGGACTACCCTCCTCAAGCTTAAAGATTTAGACTGGATATTAGGAAGAAATTCTTCCTAATATGAGGGTGGTGAGACACTGGAACAGGTTGCCCAGGGAGGTCAGGGGTGCCCCCTGCCTGGAGAAGTTTGGGGCCAGCTTGGATGAGGCCTTGGGCAACCTGGGCAAGTGGAAGGTGTTGCTGCCCATGGCAGGGGGGTTGGAACTAGATGATCTTCAAGGTCCCTCCCAACCTGAACCATTCTATAAGTGTTTTTAAAAAGTCTGGATGTGGCACCTAGTGCTGTGATTTAGTTGATTAGATGGTGTTAGGTAGGAGGTTGGACTTGATGATCTCAAAGGTCTTTTCCAACCTGGTGAATGCTGTGGTTTGACATTTAAAGCTGAGAATGTTTTCCTGCCCTAAAAAAAAGAAGCTGAGAATCTGTAGCTCTTTTGGATTTCAGTCACAGAATTATGACTACTTAGCATCTCTGCAAATGAGCTCGTGTTTGTCAAGTGAGTAAGGTTGGCAGGGAACAGGGGAAGTCCTTGGCAGGAGATGCTGTGAAAGGTTTAGATGGGTGGCAGCATGAAACCCCGGAGCTATTGGGAACAAGATAACAACGTGTCATGCCAACAGCTCCTTGTCCTGAGGAATTCTCTGGGAACAATGGAATATTCAGGGTGGGGGGAAAGGGTGGAAAGCTTCCCAAACTCTGCTGAAGGAAAATAAATTCTTTAGGGGTTTGATAAGTGGTAAAGCCTGGTGGTTACCTGGGAGTCCTGGTGGATCATAAGTTATCCATGGGATGGCAATGTGCCCCAGTGCCCAAGAAGGCCAAGGGGATCCTGGGGGGTATTCAGAAGAGTGTGGCCAGCAGATCCAGGGAGGTTATCCTCCCCCTCTACTCTGCCCTGGTGAGACCTCATCTTGAGTAATGCCTTCAGTTTTGGGCACCCCAGTTCAAGAGGGACAGGGATCTGCTGGAGATGGTCCAGCAGAGGGCTACAATGATCCCTGTGGTTCCTTCCAACCCTGACTGATACTATGATACTATTAGAGGACTGGAACATGTGCTTTATGAGGAGAGGCTGAGGGACATGAGGCTTTTTAGTCTGGAGAAGAGAAGCCTGAGAGGGGATTTAATAAATGTTCATCAATATCTGAGGGCTGGGGGTCAGGAGGGAGGGGACAGGCTCTGCTCACTTGCTCCCTGGGATAGGACAAGAGGCAGTGGATGTAAGCTGCACCACAGGAGGTTCCATCTCAACTCAAGGGGGAACTTCTTCACTGTGAGGGTCACAGAACACTGGAACAGGCTGCCCAGAGAGGTGGAGTTTCCTTCTCTGGAGACTTTCAAGCCCCATCTGGATGCATTCCTCTGTGACCTGTGCTAGGTTCTATGGTGCTGCTGTGGCAGGGGTGCTGAACTCAATGATCCCTTTGGGACCCTTCTAACATCCTGTGATCCTGTAGAAGGGTGGTTGTTCCAGGTGCTTCTCAGTGAAGTATTGCGAGTTGTGGAAAGGACCTTTCAGAATAAAAAGTGAGTGTTTATTTGTCCTGAGCCTTATTTATGGCAACAGAGATGTGGCTAGAGCTATTGGCTTGAAAAAGCCCAAACAAACAGCAAGCCAAATAACCCACTAAACAGAACAGGTTTCTGTGTCCAAATGCAGATTCAGAGAGCTGATCTGAGCTGGGAAACTGGTTCTAATCTGCAGAGATCTCCATAGCAGCAACAATTAAGTGTAGCAACGAGGGACAGCTGTTGACCCATTATGTTATTGATGATTTTTTCTTTTTTAATGCTGATTTTGTCAAAAGGGCTTCTGTCTGGTTTCCTGTGCAGGGTTAAAGTGAACAAAGAGGGCTAGCAGGGTAATGAAATTGAATCATAGAATCAACCAGGTTGGAAAAGACCTCAGAGATAATCAAGTCCAGCCTATTACCTAATACCTAACACCTCCTGGCAACTAAACCATGGCTCTAAGTGCCACGTCCAATCCCCTCTTGAACACCTCCAGTGATGGTGACTCCACCACCTCCCTGGGCAGCACATTCCAATGGCCAGTTACTCTTTCTAGGAAGAAATTTCTCCTCACCTCCAGCCTGGCACAGCTTGAGACCTTGTCCTCTTGTTCTGGTGCTGGTTGCCTGGGAGAAGAGACCAACCCCCACCTGGCTACAACCTCCCTTCGGGGAGTTGTAGACAGCAACAGGGTCTCCCCTGAGCCTCCTCTTCTCCAGGCTGAGCAACCCCAGCTCCCTCAGCCTCTCCTTACAGGGCTGTGCTCAAGACCTCTCCCCAGCTTTGTTGCCCTTCTCTGGCCATGTTCAAGAGTCTCAGTGTCCTTAAACTGAGGAGCCCAGAACTGGACACAGGACTCAAGGTGTGGCCTAACCAGTGCTGAGTACAGGGGCACAATGACCTCCCTGCTCCTGCTGGCCACACTGTTTCTGATCCAGGCCAGGATGCCATTAGCATTATCAGTGCTGAGCCTTGAAGTCATAGCTCATTTTGAATCCTCCTTGTGCTCTCTAGTGTAGCACTCTAGGGATCTCTGAGCTCAGTTTCTGAGACTGGTAACAATTACGTTTTCCCTAAGTGCCAACAGAGAATTTGTGCTACAGAGAGCAGAAGGATTGGTTTGAGTGGGCTGGGGCTGGAGTGGGAGCTCTTGCCATTTGAAATGTGCAGAAATAGATTGGTCTGAAAGTTAGCAATCTCTTCAAGCAGTGCTGTTGTACTTTCACTTCGTGACGGTGTCCTTCCTCCTGCAATTCCCTTTAAGATTGCCACTTCATTTTTCAGGAGGGCAGCAAAGCAGAACTTCAGTCATTAAAGAATGAACTGAAGACAGTTACTAATTAAAGATATGTCTTCTTCCCAGGAATGCAGTGTGACAGATAATTAGCAAAATGTGTGCCTGCACACGCATCAGGGGAAGAGTGAAAACAAAGAGGTTATTCACAAGCCTGTTGCAGTCTTTCACTTCTGCATCTTAACCTGGTCTTATTTTGTAGCTTTGTGTAAATCACAGACTAATCCTGGGCACAAATTCAGGGTAGGTGCAGAATGGGGTGAGAGTAGCTCTGAAGAAAGAGATTTGGGGTTGTTAGTTGATGAGAAGCTCAGCATGAGCCAGCAGTGCCCTCATGCAGCCCAGCAGGCAGCTGTGTGCTGGGCTGCAGCCAGAGGAGTGTGGGCAGCAGGGTAGAGAGGGGATTCTGCCCCTTGACTCTGCTCTGCTGAGACCCCACCTCAAATATTGCATCCAGTTCTGGTGCCCCCAGCATAAGAAGGACACAGAGCTGTTGGAGTGAGTCCAGAGGAGGGATTCAAAGATGATCCAAGGGCTGGAGCACCTCTGCCATGAGGATAGGCTGAGGGAGCTGGGGGTGTTCAGCCTGGAGAAGAGAAGACTCTGGGGGGAACCTTAGAGCTGCCTTCCAGGACCTGAAGGGATCCTGCAGGAAAGCTGCAGAGGGACTTTTCATCAGGGTGTCTAGAGACAAGAGAAGGGCGAATGGTTTGAAGCAGAGGGAGAGTAAGTTAAGACTGGAGCTTAGGAAGAAGTTCTTCAGCACAAGGGTGGTGAGACCCTGGAACAGGCTGTCCAGGGAGGTTGTAGATGGCTACTCCCTGGGGGTGTTCAAAGCCAGGCTGGATAAGGCCTTGAGCAGCCAAACCTAGCTGAGAGGTGTCCGGGTTGGAATAGATGATCTCTGAGGTTCGTTCCCTCCTGAGCCATTCTATGATAATACAACTTGAAAGGAAAAAGGTACTTAAAGTAGTGAACAACTACATCCATCTGTGTGTAAAGGCAGCAGTGTGGGATGTGAGAGCTCAGCTGGCTGAAATGGAGTGAAACAGTATTGGTACTAGACTGGAGGGCAAAGGGGCAGGAGTTGATCTGCTGGAGGGTAGAGAGGCTCTGCAGAGGGACCTCGACATGCTGGGCAGATGGGCAGAATCCAACAGCATGAGAGTGAACACATCCAAGTGCCAGGTTCTGCACATTGCCCACAACAACCCCAGGCAGTGCTACAGGCTGGGGTCAGAGTGGCTGGAGAGCAGCCAGGCAGAGAGGGACCTGGGGGTGCTGGTTGATGGTAGGCTGAACATGAGCCTGCAGTGTGCCCAGGCAGCCAGGAGGGCCAATGGCATCCTGGCCTGCATCAGGAACAGTGTGGCCAGCAGGAGCAGGGAGGTCATTCTGCCCCTGTACACTGCACTGGTTAGGCCACACCTTGAGTACTGTGTCCAGTTCTGGGACCCTCAGTTTAGGAAGGAGGTTGACTTGCTGGAGCTTGTCCAGAGAAGGGCAATGAAGTTGGTGAGGAGTTTGGAATACAAGCCCTGTGAGGAGAGGCTGAGGGAGCTGGGGCTGCTTAGCCTGGAGAAGAGGAGACTCAGGGATGACCTTCTTGCTCTCTACAACTACCTGAAGCGGGGTTGTAGACAGGCAGAGGTTGGTCTCTTCTCCCAGGCAGCCAGCACCAGAACAAGAGGACACAGTCTCAGGCTGCACCAGGGAAGGTTCAGGCTGGAGGTCAGGAGGAAGTTTTACACAGAGATAGTGACTGCCCATTGGAATGGGCTGCCTGGGGAGGTGGTGGAGTCACCATCACTGGAGGTGTTCAGGAGGAGACTTGACAGGGTGCTTGGTGCCATGGGTTAGTTGATTAGGTGGTGTTGGATGATAGGTTGGACGCCATGATCTTGAAGGTCTCTTCCAACCTGGTTTATTCTATTCTATCTGCTTCTGGGTGCCATTTCTTGCACTGTCACGACAAATAATGCCATGTTTGGGCCCAAAGTAAAAGGAGAGGCACCTGGGTGAATTTGTTTACATTTCATTCTATTCCAGCTTTTACTTTTGTAAGGTAATGTTGTGAGGAGGGCTGTGGCTTTTCAGTCTTGTCTGTGAAACACATCATTTTGGCCGTGCTGAAGCCATGTTGTCCACAGAGAGGAGGCAAAAAGAAAAGCACAGGACATTTCCCCAGTGAATTTGAAAACACTGTAAGTAGTAAATAGGTGCATAAATTAAGCTCTGTGGGAACTGAACAAAAAAGGTTTTGAGGATGTGCTGCTTTGTTTTTCAATAGGTTGGAGGGAAACTTCCTACTGGTACAGAGTTTTGTAGTGATTGCCCAGTGCTTGAGCTTGATTTATCCCCCTCTCTCCCCTTCCCCCTCCACACATACACATTCTGGAAGATATTCATAGTCACTGGTGCTTCAGCAGATGTTCCTGTTGCTTCTTCAAGCTATGCCTTCAGCCTGCAGCTGTGCTGCCCTGGCTTGAGTTGTTGCTGAGGTCTATGCCCTTGTTTTGGAGCATGGCTCAAGCTGGGACTGGGCAGGTCTGGCAGAAAGCTGGCAAAGGGTAAGGGGATGGAGGGAAAAGGGTTTTGGAACTGCTTCTCTACAACCTCTCCCACATCTTTCATTCCTGCCTCTGTGCCACCTCATGTGTTAAGTCTGTGCAGGCAGCAGTCTGTGCTGCATGATGGAATGTCTGGTTGGATCCCTTCCCTAGCCTGCTCCCCAGCCCAGCAGGAGGAGCATTCACACCCACACAAGGCAGAATGGCACTTGGAGGTGATGGTGAGCAGATGAGGGAAGAGGTCAGCTGTGTTCAGACAGCATCATTGCCTGAAAGCATCTCTGGCAGGGTGCTGGAGCCAGATTTGCAAAGAAAGCAACTGGGTGCAGTCATGGATGCTGGGGAGAATCCAATGGAGAGCCATGAGGATGATTAGGGGACTGGAGCATTCCCTGTGAAGAGAGACTGAGAGCTCTGGGGCTGTTTAGTCTGGAGAAGACTCAGAGGGGATCTCATGAATGTCTATCAATATCAGGGGTGGGTGTCAAGTGGAGGGGGCCAAGCTCTTTTCAGTGGTGCTTACTGATAAGACAAGGAACAATAGGTACAAGTTGAACAGAGAAGATTTCCCCACAGTATGAGGAGAAACTTCTTTACAGTGAGGGTGCCAGAGCCCTGGAGCAGGCTGCCCAGAGAGGTTGTGGAGTCTCCTTCTCTGGAGACTTTCCAAACCCACCTGGATGCATTCCTGTGTGGACTCCCCTGGGTGATGCTGCTCTGGCAGGGGAGTTGGACTAGATGATGTCTGGAGGTTCCTTCCAACCTCTAACATGCTGTGGAACTGTGGTTTTTATGTATTCCTGACTCTGTCCTACAGGGATCAGTCATGGTGTCAAACTTTAAACAGCTTGCTGTTACTGAGTGACCAGAACTGTCAGAAGCAAATCCTTTCATCACAGTATCACAGTATCACAGTATCACTTAGGTTGGAAAGGACCTCGAGGATCATCGAGTCCAACCTGACACCGCAGACCCCATGACTAGACCATGGCACCAAGTGCCACGTCCAATCTCCCCTTCATAGAATCAACCAGGTTGGAAAAGACCTCAGAGATCATCAAGTCCAACCTATTACTGAATACCTAACACCTCAAGACAACTGAATTTAGATTGCTGGTGGTCAGCACAAAGCCTTTTTAAGCAGAAGCTGGAGGGCATAGCTTTCTGAAGAATAAGCTTTAATTCTTTGTTCCCAAATTGGTATCTTCTGAGTGCCTGTTTGTGCCTGAAAATTTTCATTACCTGGGCTAAACTTTCACATTACTTTCTCTGACCTGTGTTCAATTTTGCTTGCCAAACTTGTTGCAAATGGCATTTCTATATGCAGGCAGATCTTTAATAGGCTTTAGGGCTTTGTGGCTGAAGAACAGCTGCACACTGCTGTTTACCTGGAGCACGTTTCAGACTACTCACCCATGTCTTCTGTGACACAGGATATTAGGGCTGGAAGGGACCTCTTTTTAGTTTATTAACAATGCTGTCTGAAAAAGAATGAGCTCTGGTGTTAGAGGGGCACACCATTTTTGTCAGCAACTCTTGGTCTCTGTTTGGAAAACCAACAAATATTCCTGTGTGGCTAAGGTCTAGATTTGGTCCTTAAGGATATGGTGTAGTAGTGGCACTGGTGAAGGTAGATCACAGGATCACAGGATGTTAGGGGTTGGAAGTCACCTCTGGAGATCATTGAGTCCAAGCCCCCTGCCAGAGCAGGACCATAGAATCCAGCGCAGGTCACAGAGGAACACATCCAGATGGGTCTTGAAAGTCTCCAGAGGAGGAGACTCCACAACCACTGTGGGCAGCCTGTTCCAGTGCTCTGTGACCCTGCCAGTGAAGAAGTTCCTCCTCCTGTTGAGGTGGAACCTCCTGTGCTGTAGTTTATATCATTGCTCCTTGTGCTATCCCAGGGAGCAAGTGAGCAGAGCCTGTCCCCTCCCTCCTGACCCCCAGCCCTCAGATATTTATAAGCATTTATTAGATCCTCTCCCAGTCTTCTCATCTCCAGACTGAACATCCCCAGGGCTCTCAGCCTCTCCTCATAAGGCAGTGCTCCAGTCCCTTCATCATCCTCATAGCCCTCTGTTGGACTCTCTCCAATAGATCCCTGCAGTGTCCCTTATTTTGTCCCAGCTGGGTACAGCTTTTGTCTTCTTGGGAGCATACCAGTGCAGGCCTGAGCTGAGCCAAGCCTGAACTTTCCTTAATAATTAACTTCTGCAAACTTCCAGGTGCTCAGGGTGAGCTCCAGCATTCCGTAGGCTCAGTAGTTTCATGTACAAGCAGAAGCTCTTTTTTATGACAGAAATGAGCTCCACCACTCTCTATATATTCAGTAGTTTCATATATGAGTAGGAGCTCTTTTTATGACAGAAATGAGCTCCAGCATTCTGTATACTCAGTCATTTCAATTATGAGCAGAAGCTCTTTTTTTTATGACAGAATGAGCTCTGCCCCTCTCTATATTCAGTAGTTTTATATACAAGTAGAAGCTCTTTTTTTTTAATGACAGAAATGAGCTCCAGCACTCTGTGTATTTGGTACTTTCATGTATGAGTAGAAGCCCTTTTTTATGACAGCAATCTCCATCTCCTGGGATCCTCCAGGGCTACTGTAATGGTTTATTCCTCTCATTTTCGCAGGAGCTGATGTTCAATGGCTAGAAACAGAGCTGACCAGTGGCTGAGATGAACATGACTACTATCCTACAGGAGATTTTGATTAAAAGATCCCAGCAGAAGAAGAGGACTTCGCCCTTAAACTACAAAGAGAGGCTGTTTGTCCTCACAAAGTCTATGCTAACGTATTACGAAGGTCGAGCAGAGGTAGGAGACAGATTGAAGCTCCACAGAGCCTTTATTGCTTTCTGCTTTTATCTGCTGCTGGCGTTTTTTTCCTGCTCTGTCTCATACTGCCAGGAGGGGATGGGGGCAAAGGCCATGGGTGGCAATGAAGATGAGCAGTGTGCCCAGGTGGCCAAGAAGGCCAATGGCATCCTGGCCTGGATCAGGAACAGTGTGGCCAGCAGGAGCAGAAAAGTCATTGTGCCCTGTACTCCATGCTGGTTAAGCCACACCTTGAGTCCTGTGTCCAGTTCTGGGCTCCTCAGTTTAAGAAGGACATTGAGATGCTGGAAGGTGTCCAGAGAAAGGCAGTGAGGCTGGGGAGGGGTCTGGAGCACAGCCCTGAGAGGAGAGACTGAGGGAGCTGGGGTTGCTTAGCCTGGAGAAGAAGGAGGCTCAGGGGAGACCTCCTTGCTCTTACCTGAAGGGAGTTTGTAGCCAGGTGGGGGTTGGTCTCTTCTCCCAGGCAACCAGCACCAGAACAAGAGGGCACAGTCTCAAGCTGCGCCGGGGGAAGTTTAGGCTGGATGTTAGGAAGAAATTCTTCCCAGCAAGAGAGATTGGCCATTGGAATGTGCTGCCCAGGGAGGTGGTGGAGTCACCATGCCTGGAGGTGTTTAAGAAGAGCCTGGCTGAGGCACTTGGTGCCATGGTTTAGTTGATTAGGTGGTGTAGGGTGATGGGTTGGACTCAATGATCTCTGAGGTCTTTTCCAACCTGGTTAATTGTATTCTAGTTCTCTTTTTTCCTACTTACAATGCAGATTGACAGAGGTATCAGGGTCTTTGGAGTCTCCTTCTCTGGAGACTTTCAAGCCCCGTCTGGATGTGCTTCTGTGTGCCCTGAGCTAGATTTTATGGTCCTGCTCTGGCAGAGGGGTTGGACTCGATCTCTTTGGGTCCCTTCCAACCTCTAACATCCTGTGATCCTGTCTTATCTCTATGAAAGATGTGGGTACAGGAGAGCTAAGGCTTGCTAAGCATTTTTGTCTGCCAGAGCTTCTGCTAACACTCTGAAATGCCTTGCTGCTTATCCTGTGCCAGCATATGTTCACATCAACTGGAAATCTAGCCAGCAGGTTTTACAGAGCCACTTGTGTCACCCCAAAGAAGTTACCACTTCCAGCTTTCCCTTTCAAGCTTCCCCAATTTGCCTTCAGGTTAATGTTCTCATAGTATCACAGTATTGCCAAGTCCAGCTAAAGTATCTTACCAGATGGATCTTACCTGGTGAATCAGTCTGAGAGGCAGGTTTAAACTGTCAGTTTTATTTGCAGTGAGGTAGAGCAGAGCTGCCCACAGTGACCTCAGCTGTGGAAGCAGGAACTTCTTCGAACTTTCCAGCCTAGGATAAGGACAGATGAGGTAAAAATCAACATTGCACCTATGCTAGCCCAGCAGTTTGCTGCTGAAGCAGGCAGGATCATTTCATCCCTGTCCCAGTCTTGCAGGCTTCCCCCATCTACTTGAATGTGTCTTTGTGCTTCTTGGGAGTCCATCCTGCTCTGCAAATATTTGCTAATCAGCAGACAGGCATTTGATCCAGTTTGGTTTTGCTGGAACAGTGTTCTGCTGGGTTAGCAAGATGTGTTAGCTCAGTGCAGGACCTAACAAGTGCCAGAGGTGGTGCCAGGCGGTGGAGGAGGACAGGATGCTCTGACTGTTGACATCAGCAGGTTGCTAGACTGGCTCAGCAGTAGCACATTGCTTCCCAACCTCAAACACTTTCCATTTTCACCCTCCCTTCCATTTTAGATTCTTTAGAATATTAATCAGCTTTTCATTTCATGAACAATGCTGTCTGAAAAGAATGAGCTCTGGTGTTAGAGGGCCACACCATTTTTGTCAGCAACTCTTGGTCTCTATTTGGAAAACCAGAAAATATTCCTGTGTGGCTCAGATCTAGATTTGGTCCTCAAGAATATGGTGTAGTAGTGGCACTGGTAAAGGTAGATGACAGGATGTTAGGGTTTGGCAGTGACCTCTGGAGATCATTGAGTCCAAGCCCCCTGCCAGAGCAGGATGATAGAATCCAGCACAGGTCACACAGGAACACATCCAGACAGGGCTGGAAAGTCTCCAGAGAAGAAAACTCCACAACTTCTGTGGGCAACCTGTTCCAGTGCTCTGTGACCCTGACAGTGAAGAAGTTCCTCTTCATGTTGAGGTGGAACCTCCTGTGCCGGAGTTTACATCCATTGCTCCTTGTCCTGTCGCAGGGTGCAACTGAGCAGAGCCTGTCCCCTTTTCTTTTGACAGCTCAGATATTTATAAACATTTGTTAGATCCCCTCCCAGTCTTCTCCAGACTGAACAGCCCCAGGTCTCTCAGGTAGCACTCCAGTCCCTTCATCATCCTTGTAGCCCTCTGTTAGACTCTCTCCAGCAGATCCCTGTCCCCCTTGACCTGGGGTGCCCAGAACTGGATGCAGTATTCCATGTAAGGTCTCACCAGAACAGAGTAGAGGGGGAGGACAACCTCCCTTGATCTGCTAGATACACTCTTCTTAATGCATTCTAGGATCCCATTGGCCTTCTTGGCCACAAGGGCACATTGCTGTCCCTTGGATAACTTGTGATCCACCAGGACTCCCAGGTCCTTCTCCACAGGGCTGCTCTCCAGCAGATCCCCTCCTAACCTGTACTGGTGCAGTTTATTCTTCCTTTCCAGATGTGTGTGTTTGTGGTTGGTTGGGTTGGATGTGGGTTTTTTTGGTGGTGTTTTTGGTTTCTAAATCAATAATGGTGACCCTACAGTTGTGTTTACCATAATACAGTTGTATGTTCTGACTGAAGTAATTTATCTAGAAAGAAAATAATCAATCATTAGAGATTAAAATAATCCTGGCTCCTCTGAGTAGTTGCTGTACTGCTGAAATAAATGTGACTGCCCTGTATGCTGATGGGATTCAAAGATACAGCAGATGAAAAGACAGGTACAGAATGATCTCATTTTAATCTTGGCAATGCTCAGTGGCCAGATTGGTAAAATAAGCCCAGAGATGCCATGCCAAGAGGATTTCACACCCTCATTGTAATCACACAACTGCAGCAGCAGTCTGTCAAGGGTGGCTGAGTTCTGCTTCTCTAGTCAAGAGTGTGAATCCTGGCCAAAATGAAGTTATTTTCTTAAGGGTTGTTTTTTTTTGAGGGGTTGTTTTGGGTTGTGCTGGGTTTCAGGTGGTTGCTTGGTGGCTGCTGGGGGGTTTGTGTGTGTGTGTTCTGTTTGGTTGGTTCGGTTTGAGTTTGCTTTGGGTTGGTTGGTTTTGTGTTCTCCATTTTGCCTTCAACAAAAATTCAGTGAGAGAGAATTGAAAACAAAAAAAAGCAGCCCTGGTTTGTGGCCACATGAATAGTCACAGCAGAATCAGGGAAGTCCTTCTGCCCTGCTGGCAGCGCTGGTTAAGCCACACCGTGAGCCCTGTGTCCAGTTCTGGGCCACTCAGTTTAGGAAAGATGTTGAGATGCTGGAAGGTGTCCAGAGAAGGGCAACAAAGCTGGGGAGGGGTCTGGAGCACAGCTCTGTGAGGAGAGGCTGAGGGAGCTGGGGTTGCTTAGCCTGGAGAAGAGGAGGCTCAGGGGAGACCTTCTTGCTCTGTACAACTACCTGAAGGGAGGTTGTAGCCAGGTGGGGGTTGGTCTCTTCTCCCAGGCAACCAGTACCAGAACAAGAGGACACAGTCTCAAGCTGTGCCAGGGGAAGTTTAGGCTGGATGTTAGGAAGAAGTTCTTCCCAGCAAGAGAGATTGGCCATTGGAATGTGCTGCCCAGGGAAGTGGTGGAGTCACCATCACTGGAGGCATTTAGGAAGAGCCTGGATGAGGCACTTGGTGCCATGGTTTAGTTGATGAGATGGTGCTGGGTGATAGGTTGGACTTGGTGATTTCTGAGGTCTTTTCCAACCTGGTTAATTCTGTATTCTGTAAAACACACCACTTCTTCTAAAAATCCAGCTGAAATGAAATCCTGTTCAGCAGTTGAGTCAATACCCACAGCGTGGGCCAGCTGGGATGGTAAATAAGGTGTCAGAATTAGCTGCTTGGCGTGACTGGTGGCAGATGTGGAACATTTATGACACCAGAGAGCAGCCAACCATAGCAAATGTTGGTTCTTGTGAATCTGAGATTTTCACTGCCCCCTCTTCTGTGCAGGTGGTGGTTGGGGCTTGCATGCTCCTTAACCAGAAACTGCACACTGTGGAAGTGCTCTTCTCTCTCCTTTTTTTGGTTTCTGGGGTCCTGTCTCTTGACAAAATGCCACGTACCTCCTTGGAACAACACAGAATCATTTCATAAGCATAGCTACTGGCAGCAGGCTAAAACCTTGTTGAAACTTGCCCAGAACTTGTTCAAATCTTTTTGCATGTGCTTCCAAGCAGCTCAGGCACCCTGTGATGGCACAAAGTGCCTACAGTGGAGCTGGAGCTGCCGTGGGAATGAGGAATGGCGCTTTGGCACTTCGAAACGTTGGTGGATTGAAGGTCATGGAGGGTGACAGAGTCTTAGGCTGCCTGGGGGGGTTGTGGAGTCTCCCTCTCTGGAGATATTCAAAACTCACCTGGATGTGTTCCTGTGTGATCTGGTGTAGGTGATCCTGCTCTGGCAGGGGGGGTTGGACTGGATGAGCTTTTGAGGTCATTTCCAGCCTCTGGGATTCTGTGAAAGCTCAGCATGCTGTTTGAAGTAATCCTCTCTTCCTTTTCCTGACCTCTTTTCTTCTGATAAATCAGAAGAATCCCTATCTGGGGGAAATTAATAAGGCAAGTTAAACAAACCAAACCCTGCTTGTCTTGGGTGGGTGGGGGGAATCAGCAATGTTCAATCACAGAATGATAGGGGTTGGAAGGGACCTCTGGAGATCACCTAGTTGAACCTCTCTGCTAGAGCAGGTTGCTCAGGGTAGTTAAAAAAACTCCCAACCAAACAACCAAAACCAAACTAAAACCAAAACCCAAACCACCTAAGCAACAACAACAAAAAACCCCACACCAAAAACAACCACCCAAACCCACCCAAACTCCCTCAAACAAACCCAACCCCCCCCCCCCCCAACAAACAAACAAAGAAAACCCCAAATGGATAAACTAAGTCATTTGGAATGTTTTGGGTTTGCTTTGGTTTTGTTTTCTTTGCTATTTTCCACCACCAGAATTTTAGCTGAAGTTTTAGTATGAGATTTCTGTCCCAAGTTGTTTATTTTATCTTGAAGGGAATGCACATCTGAAATCTGAGGCATCTGTGGAAATGGCTTCACAGGTCCATGGCCTTGGGTATGAGGACAGACTGAGGGAGTTGGGGCTGTTCAGTCTGGAGAAGAGAAGGCTCTGAGGAGATCTTATTGTGGCCTTCCAGGATCTGAAGGGGGCTACAAGAAAGCTGGGGAGGGACTTTTGAGGGTGTCAGGGAGTGATAGGACTGGGGGGGGGGGGGGTGGAGCAAAACTAGAAATGGGTAGATTGAGATTGGGTGTCAGGAAGAAGTTCTTCTCCATGAGGGTGGTGAGAGCCTGGCACAGGTTGCCCAGGGAGGTGGTGGCAGCCTCATGCCTGGAGGTGTTTGCAGCCAGGCTGGATGTGGCTGTGAGCAACCTGCTGTAGTGTGAGGTGTCCCTGCCCATGGCAGGGGGGGTTGGAAGTGGATGATCCTTGAGGTCCCTTCCAACCCTAACAATTGATTCTGTGTTTTGGCCATTTTCTGTCAAAAGTGGCCTCCCACATCCAATATTCAGTTTAAAATGCTCCAGGGTTTATATTCAAAGGCGTGGTGCACTCACATTTTCAGCTGACTGTGTATGGAAGATCAAACCTTGGTGTGTGCCCAGGAGTCTACCTTAGCACTGAAGCTGGAAATCCTTCAGTAAATATCAGCTGAGCAGTTTTAATGAGAAGGAAAATCCTCACTTTATCAGTGTGCTTGGTGGCTGGTGTCTCACAGTGCAAGTACCTCACACACTTGTTTGCAGAGTGGCTTAGCTGCTGCTAAGAGAATGTTTAACCAGAGAATGGCTTAGGTTGGAAAGGACCTTAGAGATCATCTGCTCCAACCTCCTGCCATGGGCAGGGACACCTCTCAACTAGACTCAGCTGCTCATCCAACCTGACCTTGAACACCCCAAGGGAGAAGGCATCCACAAAATTCCTGGGCAGCCTGTTCCAGAGTCTCACTACCCTTACACTGGATCTTCCTGAGTCCCAATCTAAACCTACTCTCCCTCATCTTCAAACCATTCCCCTTGTCCTATATTTAGACACACTTAGGAAAAGGCCCTCTCCAACCCTCCCTTCAGGTACTGGAAGGCAGCTCTAAGGTACTCCCAGAGTCTTCTCTTTTCTAGGCTGAGCAACCCCAGCTCCCTCAGCCTATCCTCACAGCAGAGGTGTTGCAGCCCTATCTTCACTCCTCTTTGAGCAAGAGAGACCACAGAGAAACAGCATTCAATCTACTGCATACACCAGAGAGTTCCACCAAGTCTTCTTGGTTTATCCTCTTTCTCCTTGTGTGGCAATAAATTGTTTTTAGGTTGTGAATTCATTCTCAGTGAATGGTCTGGAATGTCTCTGTTCTGGGAGACCTCTCCTATGAGGACAGACTGAGGCACTTGGGGCTGTTCAGTCTGGAGAAGAGAAGGCTCCTAGGTGACCTCATTGTGGCCTTCCACATGAAAGGGGGCTGCAAGAAAGCTGGGGAGGGACTTTTGAGGGTGTCAGGGAGTGATAGGACTGGGGGGGAATGGATCAAAACTAGAAATGGGTAGATTCAGATTGGATGTCAGGAAGAAGTTCTTCCCCATGAGGGTGGTGAGAGACTGGCACAGGTTGCCCAGGGAGTTGGTGGAAGCCTCATCCCTGGAGGTTTTGAAGGCCAGGCTGGATGTGGCTGTGAGCAGCCTGCTGTAGTGTGAGGTGTCCCTGCCCATGGCAGGGGGGCTGGAACTAAATGATCCTTGAGGTGCCTTCCAACCCTATCAATTCTATGATTAAGGTGATCTGATGGCCCTGACTGGAGCAGGCTCACTGCTGTGCTGCAGAGTAGACACAGCAGCAGGGAGCATGTGCTTCACACAAGATTTAATTAGCTGCTGTAGACAGAGCATCTCCCTTGAACTGAAAGTGCCAGCAGGGCAGAGGTTTTTTGCTCTGGATGGTATTTTAGGTATTGGAAATTCTTTGAGATGAAGGCAAGATAGTCACTGTAGGTGTTAGAGTGCTTCTCATGGCTGGGGTGGGTGGGAGGAGCTGGTTTGTGCATGTGAGATGCCCTGCTGGTTTTGTTAGCTAGAAAAAAAAATCACTTTGAGGTTTGTTTGAGTGCAGTCCTTCCTCAGGGCTGGCACTGATCTGCTTACCCCTTTATAAACTGTTCTCCCTGTGTGGACTGTCAGCAACCTTATATTTATTGGGGCTGTGGAGCGTTGCCTTTCACTGTGGTATCTCTCTTTCTCACTTTGCTTAGCAGTGACACTCTTCAGTTGGAGAGTGTGCTGATGTGTGGCCTTTGATTGCTGTCCTCCCACACTCAGGACTGCATCCTTACATTAACCTCCAGCCCTGAGCAACTTGCACTGACCTTGACTATGAAGAATAGAATAGAATAGACCAGACCAGGCTGGAAGAGACCTTCAAGATCATCGTGTCCAACCTATCATCCAACACCACCTAATCAACTAACCCATGGCACCAAGCACCCTGTCAAGTCTCCTCCTGAACACCTCCAGTGATGGTGACTCCACCACCTCCCCGGGCAGCCCATTCCAATGGGCAATCACTCTCTCTGTGTAAAACTTCCTCCTAACCTCCAGCCTAAACCTCCCCTGGTGCAGCCTGAGACTGTGTCCTCTTGTTCTGGTGCTGGTTGCCTGGGAGAAGAGACCAACCTCTGCCTGTCTACAACCCCCCTTAAGGTACTTGTAGAGAGCAATAAGGTCACCCCTGAGTCTTCTCCAGACTAAGCAACCCCAGCTCCCTCAGCCTCTCCTCACAGGGCTGTGCTCCAGACCCCTCCCCAGCCTTGCTGCCCTTCTCTGGACACCTTCCATTGTCTCAATGTCCTTCTTAAACTGAGGAGCCCAGAACTGGACACAGGACTCGAGGTGTGGCCTCAGCAGTGCTGAGTACAGGGCAGGATGACCTCCCTGCTCCTGCTGGCCACACTATTCCTGATGCAGGCTGGGATTAGCTCCAGAGACAAAACATTTCAGTCTAATTTAGAAGATTACTTTTGCAGAGTAAAGCAGAAGGCAGCTTTCTGCTGAGGTGGTCTAGGGGAGGTGCACAGTGCTCTTACCTTCACTGGTGGCAGTGGTATTTGCCATCAGGATCAGACTTGTGTGAAAACTGTTTTGTGCCTACAGAAGGACTGTTACAACTAACATTCCACCCTCCCCCCCCCAAGAATTTATTTGGAAAAGGAGAAAGAGGCAGGAAAAATAATCCCCCAAACAGCTTGAGCATTCTTGGGAGTGGCTAATTTTGAGAGGCTCTTCCTAAGGGGGGGGAAAAAATAAAGTTGTTCTTCTGCAGGAGTTGTCTTTGCCTGTTGTAATTTGAATAGAGGGGAGACAGAAGCTACTGAAATGACCAGGGTGATATTTTAAGGAAGGAAAATTAACTTTCAAAGCTCTAGGGCCCCTTCAAGCTGCAGGTGTCAGAGACTACAGCTGGGCTGGCCAGACTCGCCTCTGCGAGGACTTCACAGAAAGGCAGGAAGAGAAGATCGGTGTCTGAAGGAACCTGAAGCTGTCTGCTAATTATTTTGAGAAGTGATAGGTAGCAGGAGATTTAGGGCCTGGTATGGGTGGAGGCCTGGCTGATTTGTCTCCTTTTATCTGTGTTGCTGCCTTAGAGACTGGATGGGGCACTTGGTGCCATGGTTTAGTTGATGAGATGGTGTTGGGTGATAGGTTGGACTGGATGATCCCAAAGGTCTTTTCCAACCTGGTTAATTCTCTTCTATTCTACATCCTGCTAAATCCTTATCTGCTTGCAGCCAGGTATCTCAGCTGTTCATGGTGTGCATTTGCCTGCAGAACAGTAAATTACAGAGAATGTGTTGTAGGCATAGATAGGAAGTTGCATCAGGTTGCATCTGCTACTGAGAACTTCTTTCTGTGCTTTTTGGTCCTCTGTGGTGCTGGTGGTTGGCATGTGCTGAGAAGCCATGGTAAAGGATTGGGGCCTACAGGAAAGCTGGGGAGGGACTTTTGAGGGTGTCAGGGAGTGATAGGACTGGGGGGGATGGAACAAAACTAGAAATGGGTAGACTGAGATTGGATGTCAGGAAGAAGTTCTTCCCCACGAGGGTGTGAGAGACTGGCACAGGTTGCCCAGGGAGGTGGTGGAAGCCTCCTGCCTGGAGGGTTTTTGCAGCCAGGCTGGATGTGGTTGGCCCATGGCAGGGGGGTTGGAACTGAATGATCCTTGAGTTCCCTTCCAACCCTAACAATTCTCTGATTCTGTGATTCTTGGTTTCCTATTTTGCAGGATAAGATTTAAGACTTTCTCCTTCTTACCTATGTTTGTACTCCCCCCCCACCCAAAATTCTTCCAGGAATCAGATCTTGGATCAAGTCAGACTAGATCAGAATAATAATCACCCCTAGATTTTTCTCTCAATTCTAGCCCCCCCATTTTGCAATGGTGAAATAGTTGCTACTTGCTTCTCCTAGAATAATCATTTTAAAATAAACTGAGAGGAGGCAGGGCGTTTGTCAACACAGAAACCACTCTATAGCTGACACACTGGAAAATAAGGGGATGGAAAATGTGACCGTCTAACACCTAGTCACAGTGAGGATATTTGCATCATCAGTAAGAGGCCTCTCAAGAGGAAACTGCAGCAGTGTCCAGGGCTGCTTCATTGCTGAATGGTAATGCTATTTAAGAGTTATTCTAAAGAAAAGGAAAGAAGAGGAAGGAAAAGGAAAGAGAAGGAGAGGGAAGAGGAGAGGGGAGAAGAGAGGAGGATGGAGGAGAGGGGAGAAGAGAGGAGGATGGAGGAGAGGGGAGAAGAGAGGAGGATGGAGGAGAGGGGAGAAGAGAGGAGGATGGAGGAGAGGGGAGAAGAGAGGAGGATGGAGGAGAGGGGAGAAGAGAGGAGGATGGAGGAGAGGGGAGAAGAGAGGAGGATGGAGGAGAGGGGAGAAGAGAGGAGGATGGAGGAGAGGGGAGAAGAGAGGAGGATGGAGGAGAGAGGGGAGAAGAGAGGAGGATGGAGGAGAGGGGAGAAGAGAGGAGGATGGAGGAGAGGGGAGAAGAGAGGAGGATGGGAGGAGAGGGGAGAAGAGGAGGAGGATGGAGGAGAGGGGGAGAAGAGAGGAGGATGGAGGAGAGGGGAGAAGAGAGGAGGAATGGAGGAGAGGGGGAGAAGAGAGGAGGATGGAGGAGAGGGGAGAAGAGAGGAGGATGGAGGAGAGGGGAGAAGAGAGGAGGATGGAGGAGAGGGGAGAAGAGAGGAGAGGATGGAGGAGAGGGGAGAAGAGAGGAGGATGGAGGAGAGGGGAGAAGAGAGGAGGATGGAGGAGAGGGGGAGAGAGAGAGGAGGATGGAGGAGAGGGGAGAAGAGAGGAGGATGGAGAGAGAGGGGGAGAAGAGAGGAGGAGGAGGAGAGGGGAGAAGAGAGGAGGATGGAGGAGAGGGGAGAAGAGAGGAGGATGGAGGAGAGGGGAGAAGAGAGGAGGATGGAGGAGAGGGGAGAAGAGAGGAGGATGGAGGAGAGGGGAGAAGAGAGGAGGATGGAGGAGAGGGGAGAAGAGAGGAGGATGGAGGAGAGGGGAGAAGAGAGGAGGATGGAGGAGAGGGGAGAAGAGAGGAGGATGGGAGGAGAGGGGGAGGAAGAGAGGAGGATGGAGGAGAGGGAGGGAGAAGAGAGGAGGATGGAGGAGAGGGGGAGAAGAGAGGAGGATGGAGGGAGAGGGGAGAAGAGAGGAGGATGGAGGAGAGGGGAGAAGAGAGGAGGATGGAGGAGAGGGGAGAAGAGAGGAGGATGGAGGAGAGGGGAGAAGAGAGGAGGATGGAGGAGAGGGGAGAAGAGAGGAGGATGGAGGAGAGGGGGAGAAGAGAGGAGGATGGAGGAGAGGGAGAAGAGAGGAGGATGGAGGAGAGGGGAGAAGAGAGGAGGATGGAGGAGAGGGGGAGAAGAGAGGAGGATGGAGGAGAGGGGAGAAGAGAGGAGGATCGGAGGAGAGGGGAGAAGGAGAGAGGAGTTGGATGGAGGAGTGGGAGAAGAGAGGAAAAGGGACAACCTACAAAGCCCATCTCTACAATTTGCTTTGGAGCATATTCTACTGCAGAAGCTCTCTCTGGGGGGCTGGGTTAGCCAAGCTTTTTCTGAGGTTTTGTATAGTTGCAGAGCAGCTCCATAAAAGGAGATGTCAGTGATGCTGAGAACCTTCTATACTGGTGAGAACACAAGCTGCATGGGTCACACGCTGCTGACTGCAGGATTTCCTACATGGAGATATGCAGGGGAGAAAGGAATAGTGTGAGCAACACAGAGACAGAATGGGTGAGGCAGAATCCAGCTCTTTCTTGACAACTGACAGTTTATTGTTCAGTTTCTTGCCAGCTGGAGTGTTCCTTGTATTGTTTAACCTCTCCAGCTCCACTTTTTGTGGGGGGTAAGCAGCACACCATCTTCATCAGCAAAGAGGAAATACACTGAAGAG